>NC_025690.1:25180372-25247881 GCF_000633955.1 Camelina sativa
AAAAAAAAAAAAAAAAAATTCTAATGTATATATTCGATGCATTTCTTCATTTTTCCTATAGTCAGAACTCAGAATACGTTATAATTTGAGTTACCTACGCTTTCTTCGAGTAAAAATAAAACTTATTAATCGTTTGACTCGTAAAAAAGTGGTTGCACACTTGCACTGCTCAGCGGCGAATTGGGTCTAATTTGGAGATGTCCACGTGCTATGAAGTTGGAACTACATATCGGTTACACGGAATATGTATATAAGATCGTCTCTACGCCTCTACATATTTTGATTAAAAGATACTATTATTTAGTATTTCTAAAATGTATATTGTAGTATAAAGCAATTTTTGCTCCAAAACGATACTAAGTTTTATTTTTTACTCGAAGAAAGCAGAGGTGACTTGATAATTCAAAGAAAGATTCTTATTACAGTATTATTACTTTTAAAATTTTAAACCAACAAAAGCTTTTAAGAACAGACTTTAAAAACTTTTTTTTTTGTTAGAGTAGGTGAAATTAAATTGCTTTATCTAGACAAAAGAGATTCCATATCTGGGATATTATATTGTTACGTTTCAAAATTAATAAAACCTGAACTTCCGTAGTGATTACCGTCTCACCAGCTTCCTCGATCGGCTTCAGGGTGCTTTGATCTTGGGGCGTGTCGGAAGCAACTGTGGTTTGTAGAGAACAATGAGAGGCATACAAGATCAGCAGCTATAGAAAGTTAGGAAATTACAAAAATCGGTTTTTGTGGAGAAAGAAGTGTTACCTCGGTCTGTTTTGCAATATGCTAAGCTTTAGCTACTATATGAGGCCTTTGGTTTTGCCTCGGTCATGTTCACTCCCCAATCAACCAGTGGGAATTTCCGCAAGATGTATGGAAGCACTTCATATCGTATGTTCTGACCCTTCAAACAGTTGATGAATCTTTAAACTTCTTCATGGGTATGGCAGAAACTTAAGACAAAGTTTATTGTGATCTGATCTTCTGGCTGAAAGGACATTGCCTCGATTAACGTCATCGCACTGGTGTAATCACCTGCTCTCATCAACATATTAACAAGGGATCCATAATGTCGATGCTCCACTTTGCTCCAATCGGGATATCCTTGTATATTCTTCAGTACTTTTATATACTTCAGTACTTTTATATACTTCAATACTTGTATACAGCGCTACTTGTATATTCTTCAGTACTTGTATATACTTCAGTATCTTCATGGCGTCGCAAATTAAACCTCCCGCGTCACATGCCACAAAAAGACCATCAAAGAAGTACGGAGATGGTTTGAAGTTTTGATCTGCTGCAAGCTTGTGATACATGGCAATAGCTTTTTTAGGCTTGTTACGGGTGTACGCCCAAACCATTATGTCCCTAGAGGCCATGCTGGTTTTCTGGAGCCGGTTGAAAAATCTTTCAGCTGATCTAATTTGACCCACTTCACCGTACATCTTGATGATGGTTTTATTAAACAAATTAATTCCGCCTTTATGTAGTTTTCCATTCGTTAGGCACTTCGCATGGAATGCGCAGACAACATATGGTGATTTTACAAAAACTTTCGAAGATCTAATCATGAGGAAAGTAAAAAACTATAAGCAATTCAAACTTTAGAAAATTTTATCTATATTATTTGCATGACATTACTATCAATTTGTATGCAACGTGAATCGATTTCAGCTCATGACTTTAGATGGTGCCTTGCACAACCTTAGTACACATTAAGCTAATAATACTTACCTATTTGGTTTGAAGGTATTTAGTATTTATATACAATTCAATTAGACCCGAGATAACATAAAACTAAATTAAGAGTTTTACATTAATGACATGAAAAAATTATTTATAGTTTGTAAAACTCTTCATGACATTTATGTAAAATTATTCATGTCATTTAATTTTCTCTAATGCTGCACTATTTAATTTTGATTGATATTTGTAGATACATGGCTAAATTATTCAACTAACACACATTTGTAGATGTTCTCTATGCATGTAAATTAGCTGTTGATGTTTGTAAGGGATTATTTCATTTCAAATCCATGTATCGAGACTATGACATTATTTAATTTTGATTGATATTTGTGTGTTAGTTGGCAACTTTGATGAAATATGGGCCATCCTTTTCAAATTTTTAAAATTAATGAACTCTTACGAGTAATTAAAAATTATAATGCCAAAATAATAATACTAATATTAAAATTTACAGAATTTTTGTTTGGTATTGAATAAAAATATATTCATATATATATTTTAGATCAGTAATTACAATTAATATGGTTAAGATTAAGATTAAAAAAATATTAGATCAAAACATGGGCATATTAGTCATTTTTCTATTCAAATATTATACCAAACAAAGTCATTTGCATTTACATGCATTATCTAAATGAACTTTTTTTTGTCTTATTTGTTAAGGTCATTTGACATTAAGATGAATCATTTAGATGTATCATTTAAATATATTATTTAGATAGAAATGATAGAAATGCTAAGGCTCCAATTGGTAACCAAAATTTATGAAAAGAATGAGGAGGAATATGATATTCCTCTTCATTCCTCAAAATTTTTACCATTTACAAAGAATATTATTTCCTCATCGTTCCTCTACATTCTTCATAAAATGAGGAACACTAGACCAAAAATGTTCCTCACCAAAATTGATGAGGAACAAATGGAACACAAAAAGAATTAATATTAAAATTCGTTTTTTATTTTAAAATAAATAAAAAAAATCTGTTTATTAATAATATTTTAATTTTATAATACAATAATATTCATATTTTTCACAGTATATTGGCAGAAAAGTATCTTTGATACAAAATTTCATGTTAAATTAATTTGAAAGTTTTATTTGGAAATTGTATGAATAGTAAATTAAATTTAAAAGATGTGTATATCATAAATAAAAACTAAAGAATATTTTAAATTAAATTTTATTGTAGGTTAATATTAACTATTAGTATTTAATATGATGTCTCTAAAATTTAATTCACAAATTTTATTTTAAAATCAAATGTAAAATTTATTTTATATACATTAAAAGTAGTATTAGTATTTTTATTCATTGATTGATTTAATATTTAATCTATTTTTAAAAATATTGTTATTATTTGGTTACCAGTCATTATTTTGTTCTTTCTCTGCATCTTTTCCTTTCATTCCTCAAAAATTGTTTATTCCGTTTCTTATTGTTCTTTTTTATTTATTTTCCTTTTGTTCCTCTAATGGTTACCAGTAAAAGCCTAAATGATGAAAGTTGGGAGAACCAAGGATGCTCTTCGACTCGCAAACAAGATGGTTGATGCATTTCTAGGGCAGCTTGCTCGGCTAGCAAGTAGATTGAATTTCTATTACTATAGTAACTATTATTATAGATTGATGTTTGGTTTGGAGAGTTTCAGGTGGTCAGGCTTTATATTTCAATAACCATAATGGTTTACTACTCCAGTATTTGCTTAGAAAAACCAACATCTAACAATAATAATTCAATATTGAAACTTGTGTATCAAGAATCTGAGGCATAAACATATTTATTAAAATCATCCTTCCTGCATATATGTATGTATTTATACGAGGTAGTAACAGCAGCAAATTTCCTTAAAAAAGACCAACATAAACTTTCTCCTTGACACCAACTTCCTCGATCGGCTTCAGGGTGTTTTGATCTTGGGGCGTGTTGGAAGCAACTGTGGTTTGTAGAGAATAATGAGAGTCATATAAGATCAGCAGAAGAAAGTTACGACATTGGAAAGATCGGTTTTTGTGAAGAAAGAAGTGTTTACCTGGTAACAAGAAATGGCGGAGGTGATGAATCCAAAAGCTCCGGTGACACGAGGAGTGATCTTCTTTGGAGCCAACTGAAGCAGACCAGCTGCTACAACAATGTCCATAGCTGCTTTGATCAAAGCAAGTGACCTCTCGTTTGATTTTTTAAGCTTAGCACGATACTCGTCATCCTGCAATTTGATAAACAGGAATTTGAGTTGCTGATAAAAGGAGATTTGATTTTGTAGAATTAGAAGATTCTTGATAAAAGGAGAGAGAACTTTACTTGATACTTGTTACCATTCTTGAGTCCTTTTTCAATCTTCTTCATTGATGAAGAAAGCCTTCCAATCTCACCAATCTAATAACAGTGAAAACCGATAAATATAAGTGGTGAAAAAGGTAAAGGTAACATGAGGGATCGATTGGGAAAGCGAAAGGAAGAGATGGACCTCGACTAAAGTTGTACACACAGAAGATCCCATCCAGCAGAAAAGAGATATACGTCCAAGTAACTCAGCTCGTTCTTTGTTCTGTGTTGAGATACATAAAGACATCAGCCAAAACACAAAACTTCAATAGGTACACATATTTGAATTTGATCTCTCTTACCTTATATATTCCTGATCTCCCAAGCCAGACAATTTGATCCAGGAACAAGAACGTAGATAAAAGTGCGTTCTTAGACTGAAAATAACAAAAACATCCATCAACACAGATAGATCCTGAACAAAAATATGTAAACAAAGGGAGGGGACTAATAAACCTTGGTACTTGAGATTCCTTTTCACAGTTCATTAATGGGTTTAGTCTGAAATTGAAACGAACTCTAAGCTCTGAAGCACATACCTTTCCAAGTAAAACAAGAGGAAGTGGAGTCCCTTTAGGCACAGGACTGATAAGACCATGCAAGTCATTAACAAACTGCAACAATGAACAAAACATATCTAGTTAATTAAAAAATACGAAATCAAAGTTGGGAAAACGAAACCGAAACAGCTAAAAAAGGATCTATAACCTTGAAAAGACGGAAGACTTTTCTGGCTAAGCTGGTAGATTTGTCAACATTTTGAGCAGTACCAGGTTGTCCACCACTCAAGAACTTGGAACCATACTGTATAGCTCTGCATAACTTATCCCTAGCCTCAGCTTTGTTCAAATACATAACCACAAGAGCTAGCTCGGCTCTTGATACATCTAGTGTCGTCGCCATGTTCTTCTCTCTGGAAAAACTACTAAAAAAAAAAAAAACCCCAGAAAACGTTTATCACCAAAGAGACCTTTTGCAAAAAAAAAACCCCAAATCAAATTTAGCAAACTCACAGCCTTTTTCGATCTTCAAACTCGTTTCTGATCTAAGAAATTGTAAATTAATATCTGAATTCAACTATATAAATTGTAAACAATCAGATACCTTTGGGATGAGATATGTGAACAGAGGGAGAGAGCGAAGCGATCAACTAATTAAAGATCCAATGCCTCAGTTTTTGGAACGAATTGTTTTTGTCTTGATCTTGTTTTGTAATCGTGGGGGAGATAGGGCTTGTTTGGTCATCTTCGTTTCCTGATAAACAAACAAAACAACGCCGTCTGTGTCAACGCACTTATTCTCAGCCGTCGATTCTGCCCATCTCATCTCACTCTGCTATTCGGAAGTTGAGGTTATCTCGCGCGTCTCATAAACGTGGCACACATCTCTAGGAAACTACTATGAAAGTCCACGTGGCTGGGATATTATTAAAAATTGTTTGGGCCTCTAAAAGCCCAATAAAATCGAATTGGGTTATGATTTGAGGCCTAATTTTAACATTTAAACCGCACCTTTCCTTAAACCGACAAAACCGTAGTCGTTAGTTAGGGTTTTGATACTTATACGAATCCGTCATTCACTTTTTATTATGTAATCACGAAACTGAAACTAACCAAAAACATATAACTGCAGTCTTTTTTTCTTTATTGCCTTATTGGTGATGGAACTCAATAAGGATCAGAGAGTCATGTCGGAGGAAGATACAAAGCCTCAAGATCCAAATCCCAGATTGGCTAGCGAAGGTTACAGTGTTTTGCTCGACGTTAACGATGGTGACCGTCTCGTCTTCGCTCGTTTATCTGGTGGCGCGTGCGTCTTCTCATCCTTTAAACTCTCTTAAAATTTTTCTATTCCAGATTGATTCTCATCCTCAATTTGGTTTTTTGATTCTTTTTATCTTCTTTGCAGAATATTAAAGATTGGGAATAAGAACTATTCATTAAAACCATTGATCGGAGCTCCGTTTGGATCTCTGTTCCAAGTCGAAAGCGGAGAAGATGGTTCTTTCCTCTCTCGCATTCTACCCGTTAAGCAAGGTTTGTTTTTTAATACCACCAATATCATCACATCTTCTTTTAAGCTGAAGAATAACTAAAGAAACTGAATAATCTATAATGTTTTAGTTTTTTTTGATGGTTGGTTTAAAGATAGATTGAATTTGGTCTGATTGATGTTTGCTTATACAGAAAATAACAGTAATAATGTAATGCAAGATTCAAGAGACAATAGGGAACTCGTTGACAATAATGAAGCTCAGAACCTTACTGGTGAAGAAATTGAAGCTATGCGGAGGTTAGAAGAACTCTTTATTTCCCCTGTTTTTATTATTATGGAAGATTTGCTTAATTTGTTTTTTTTGTCTTTGATGAGTAGAGAGGGTGCAAAAGGGGATGAGATTATTGAAGCTCTAATTGCAAACAGCAAAACGTTTGATATGAAGACTCAGTTGTCTCAGGTAATGTATATAATCTCTCTGCTTCTACTTTGATAGTAGTTTTGGAAAGACATATAATTTGACTTTTCTTGTTACTATCTTGTAGGAAAAATATAAGCTTAAAAAGCAGAAGAAATATGCTCCAAAGCTGCTTCTTCGACGGCCTTTTTCTCGAAGGTATTCATTATTATTTGTTGTTGTCTCCTTTTGTTTTCTCGGCGTCTTTCGTTTTTTCTTATGAAGGGATCTGTTTATTGTTTACCAGTATATGTGAAGCTTATTTCAAGAAATATCCAGCCAGAATCGGGTAAGTAGTACACTTGTTTTGTTTTCATTAAGTAATTGTGTATTCTGAAGAGATCCTAAGTCCTTTTTCCTCTGTTGAGATTTGAATTCTCGCTCTTTACGATAACAATTATGTATTGATTGTGTTGTATATCTTTTTGTGTGTGTTGTAGATTCTTACGAGTAGATGCGTTATCTCTTCTGTTAACAATGGCTAATGTCACTGCATACTCGGATGTGCTTGTTGTGGATATGGTTGGTGGCCTTGTCACTGGTGCAGTGGCTGAACGTTTAGGAGGTATATTGTTATGACCTCAAATCTTTCATAATGTCCAACTAATGATGACACTAAGCAGCAATCTTACATCATGCATATTTTATGCCACTGCTATTGTGAGTCTTAAATGTATATATTCCTTTTAACAGGCACTGGTTATGTTTGCAATACATATAAGGGAAGTTCTCCTTATCCTGTGGAGATGGTAAGGATGTTCAACTTTAGTGACAAGGTTTTAGAGAGGTATGTTCGAGATTGGTCTCTCCCAAGTCTTTTTCTCTCTAGTCTATAATTGTAACCGTTCTATAGAATGTATCTGTAATTGACATTTGTGTGTTCCTTTTCTCGTGTGTAGGATCGTGCAGTCATCTATAAACGAGCTCTCGTCAGCCAATACCGTGTCTCCTGAAGATAACAATCAACAAAAAGTTTGTAACGCTGAGAACAATATCAATGTAAGTTGCGAACCTATACAGTTTCACTTGAGTCTTGATTTGAGAAAATCTTGTGGTTCTAACAGAAGGTTTTAATTGAAACATGCAGGAAACAGCTACATCTTATATTATGGTGGAAGAAATAACTGTGACAGCTGAGGCTAGAGTAGTAGATAATGTCGTCCCAGAGAGCAAAATAATCAAAGCCCCAAAAGCTGGAGCCAAAGCTTCAAAAGAAACAGTAGAGATGTGGCGAGAAAACGGATTCTCTAGGTAAGTAAATATATAAGTCAATAAGTGTTTCTGTGAATGATATTGGATTCTGTTCATTCATAACTAAAAGATCGTCTGATTTGCAGTCTAATCATGGCTGCACAAGACCAAGACCCTTGGAGCTTAGTTAAAGATGTATTGCCACTGCTCTCATATTCTGCTCCCTTTGCAATATATCATCAGTATTTACAGGTATGTCAGAAGAACAAATCCCTTACTAACTGCTTTTTAACCGATTAGAATCTGCTACATTCAGTTCTAGGCTAGATATAGTAGACATTTAGCTTAGTGAACTTGCTCTAAGCGTTTAATATGTCTGGTAATAATGAACAAAATCTCATTATGAAATTCACAGCCGCTGGCGACATGTATGCACAAGCTTCAGCAGGAGAAGATGGCGATCAACCTGCAAATAACAGAACCGTGGCTACGCGAATATCAGGTATAGTAATATTCTCTTTGCAAATCCCAATAGATAGATAGATCATCAAGAGATTGTTCATTCATTCATATATGTATATCTCGAAATGCAGGTGCTTCCTTCAAGATCTCACCCTCACATGCAGATGAGTTCTTTTGGAGGCTACGTTCTGAGCGGCATTAGAATCTCTACCACTTGACTATTGTTTTTTCAAAACCAGAAACTGGTTTGATGTTTGGTCTTTTCTTGAAAAGGTCTTTGTTGTTGTAACATTTTTTTGTTTTTTTTTTGATCAACCGTTGTTGTAACATAAGTTCTGAGATTATAAGAACACTCAAAATACTTGAAATATTTCCCGGAATTTTTTTAGTGAAAACGGCCATTACCTTATAATATTCTAACGGTTTTGTATGTCCACACTGTTTAGTGTATTCCGATCATATGAGTATATGACAACATTACGATTTAGACATACCAAACAAGATATCATTATCATAGGCTAAGTTTCATAAAGATTATGAAAACATTACAGAATACATTATATATATACCAACATTGATAAAAGATCTGCTTCATGTTCTTCTACTTTGTTATTCGCAGCTCTCTACTTCCTGGTAAAGAAACTTTTCAATTTCCCTTTCTCAATCCTTTCAAGAAGTTTCTTCGAACCAGGAACCTCCAACTCCGACAACTTCTTCAAATAACCAACAGCTCCATGCGAGACCATCAGCTTTTTACACTTCCTGCTCGAACACAAAGCCGCCAAACCCGAAACCGCATACTTCTTTGCCGAATTACTCGGACTCGGCTCAAGCAACATCACAAGACTACACTCTTCTCATCTCTCTTCACTTCTCTGTAATTCCTTGGAACCGTAACCAGACTCGCTATAGCTTGAGCAGCAACCTCTCTAGCTCCGCTCGCTTTCGCCTCCAACATTCTTATCAACAACGGGATACAACCTGATTCACCGATCATTCTCTTCGTCTCAGTTGATGTAGCAATCCTGCAAATAGTTGATGCAGCCGCTTGTTGAGCTCCGACTGATCCTGATTTAAGAACATGGACTAAACTTGGGATTATCTTGAAGTAAGTCTCGATAGAAACAGAGCCAACAAGATTCCTAATTGCTGCAACTCCTGATTCTTGAGGAAGTGGACCGTCTAAGTAAGCTAGCAGAGTTTGAATACCGTTCTCTGATATAACCGATCTTCGAAGAGTTTCGTTGCTCGAAGTGAGATTCTGAAGACACTCAGCTGCGTACTCTTTAGATCCTAACAGAATCCCGCAGTTGAGTATGTTAATCATCACTTTAACGATCCCTTCTTCCGCAAGAGTCTGTCTTACTTCAGGCACAGCAGAAATGTTCTTCAAAGTACAAGCAGAAGCAGACTGAGAAACAGAGTCCCCTGTTTTGCAAATCTCGATCAACGGACTAACCCCGCCGTGACCAACGATTGAACGAGAAGTCTCTGATGAAATCGACATTCTCTGCAACGAAATAACAGCTTTCTCCTTGGCAACAGGACTTCCAGATTCTAGTAGCCTTAGCAATGGAGGCAATGCGTTCTCAGAGATAAGCCAGTTTTCACAACCGCCTGATTCAGCTAGAGAACAGATCACAGTCACAGAGTTTTCCCTTACGCTAGGTGAAGTAGCCGTCAAAAGCTGCACCAAAGACGCGACATTGCTCCGACCTAAAGCTGTTATAACCGCTTTTTCGTCATCTTTCATCACCTCAACAAGCTGTTCAAGCGCTTTGCGTTTAGACTCCAAGTGACCTATCTGAAGCCGAGCAAGCAACTCTCTAACGCTGAACGTTTCCAAGTCTTGAACTGAAGAAGATAAAGGTTGCGTGACTTCTCCAAGAACACCTGTTTTCATAAGCAATCCACAATCTTTCAAGCTAAGATCGATTTTGGCAGATAGAGAATCGAGATCACTCTGCATCTTTAACTTCCCTTCTTGCTTCTCATTGACGCATACGTTAGCGAGCTCGATGGCTTCTTTCAAGGTTTCTAAGACCGCTTGAAGTTGCTCTTTGCATAGAGTGTGTTTAGAGAAGCAAGGGTGGCTAGACAAATCAGATAAACATGTCGGTATCTTCTCTAATCTTGATATGATCACTCTCCATCTGCTTGAGAAAACTTTCACCGTTCTTGCTTTAGACAAAGCAACAGGCACAAACTCTTGCGCCTGTAATAACAAATCTTCAACTGTTGGATCAACAACCATAGTTTCGTTTCCGATTCTCTCCTCCACCATGATCCTTGAACTCTTCTATTTCACTGAATCGCACAAAAGAAGGAAAGAAACAGAACTTTAATGATTTGCAGAAACAAAAGAAAACAAACGATCAAATATGCTTTGATGAGACACACTGGCAAATCATTGATACTTTAGTTCTGTAAATAGGTATGAAAAGAAAACAAAAAAGTGGTAATGAAGGGAGTAGTTGAATGAGTGATGAACAAGTTGGTAGATTTGTTATAAATAAGGGACACGGATTATATAAAAACAAGAAGAAGAAAAGGAAGAAGCTAACCAAAAAAGAGTTTCGAGAATCACAGAACAAAAATAAGCTTATCAATATTTTCTTTTCTTTTGCTGGAGAACAAAAATTAAACCCCTAGCAGACAAAAAATATACAAGTCCTTTTCCAATTTCCTTTTACTTCGTCGGTGTGAACAATAAATGCTATAAATAAAGCTAATGATATGGTAATAAATAAATACAAGAATCTATCACGAATCAGCATCTATCCATAATCTATTAACATAATATTATACTATATAGTATAGTATATACATTTTTAATGAGAAGGCTCATGGAAAATAAAAGACAAGAATACCCTTGTGAAGAACAAGAATGAGAGAGCTTACAGAGAGATTAAAAGAAAAAACAAAAGATTGAAGAATAAGAAGCTGGTTTTTAGAGGAAAGGTAATAAAGAGAGAAGAGAGACTTTGTTTAAAAGAGAAGATGCGAGTCTCTTTCAACAAATCGTGTGCTTAAATACTTCATAAGAGTTCGAACCAAACTCCACTAAAACACACTACATACATACAAGGTTGGTGACAAATCCACAACTTGTCTTTACCTTAAGAAAATAAAAAAGTTCTTTCCTAAGACGAGCTTGTGCAAAAAGCAAGAGATTCAAACAGAAGAACATGTAGAAAAAATTGAAATCCAGAGCTACTATTATCTTTTGAGTTTAAACGAGCTAACAATTACCTGGATATAAAAAAAGATCTATGCTTGAGCTTCTGGGTTCGATGCCTATCTGAAACTGTTTTAACGAGTTATAGTTGAAGATTTTTTGAATTTCGAAAGTGAATTCAAAAACAAAAGCAGAAACTCTCTTTCACATCAGAGAAGGAGCTTGTTCCAGAGTCGTTTAATTTTTTTAGTCAGCTTTTAGATTTTGTTCCGACAGAGCCGTAACGCACGATTTTTTTGTTTTTATCGTATCGCGAGAATTTTTCAAATTCAACTAATCGAACGGTTATAATTTCTTGTGGGACCAATATCGAACGGCTGGGATACGATTGAAATTTGAAATGACTCGGTGATTAGCTGACGTGGACTTATGACTGGGTCTTCTCGGGAGCGTCACGTGTGCGGAAGTAAAGCAAATATCAATAAGATTAACCTTACGTGTTCGATGAATTAACGAAAATGCCACTGGTTTTTAAAGCATCTAATCGACTTTTGAGGAACCATAAAGGAGAAAGTAGTGTTAGAGGGGACCGAGGCGCGTGAGAGGCTTTGTGGGCCTTATTAACGTGCATGAAACGGCACGCACTTGTTTCCTGTCTATTGAGACTTGAGAGACTTGTGAGAGCGTCGGCTTTTGTGATACTATAATTAATTTTATCATTAAGGTCATTATTAATGTAACTCCTTTATTTATGTGCTAATCCTCATCCGATTTTCATAATCATTTTTACGGTTAAAAAACTAAGATGATCGAAATAATTGATTATCACCAAGTGAGACCCTTATCTTATCCTTCATGACTCATCACCCCAATACTCCCACTTCATTAATATTTTGTACAGTAAATAAGAATAACTGAAAGTATTGTATTATCGTTTTCTCTTTTAAAGATAAAATCATATGAATTATAAATGATAATTTTCCTATATTTTCTTATATAAAACCAGGCCACAAATATTTCAACAAATCCAATATCCTAATTTTCTGAAAAGTTGTCTCTGAATCATTAAATTTTTAAATCTAATCAGAGAATCATCGGTTTGACTTCCCCTATGTATTTACTATTTTGTTTTGGTCCTCAGGTCAGATGTCACAGCGTACAAGAAGAACTCATATTTATATGGATCAAAACGTATCGTCTAGCTATTTGGCAGGTTAAGATGGGCCTAAATTTCTGAAGCCCAATATTAAACGAGGACTTCACTTCCCATTCTACACCAAACTATAAATACGATTCTCCTTTATCGTGTGTCACAAACCAGCCTAGGAATAATGGTGCCCATAGGTCGATGAACTCACCAGTTTCAGGCACTGGATATCTTGTGTCAAACCAGCCAAGGAAGAATGGTTTGTATGGGTCAAGGAGCTCGTCTATTTCAGGCTCCAGAGTTTGGACGCCGGAAGATAGTGGCAGTCCCAAGTCTAGGGAAACTGTATGGAAGTATTGGAAAGCTGGAAACTGCAAGAAGGGTGAGCAATGCGAGTTCTTACACTCTTGGTGTTGTTTTCCTGGGTTGGTGATGGTAGCTACTCTTGAAGGACATAGAAAGGTACTTCGCATATAGTTTCCATGCTGCTTTGATACTCCTTTATTATGTTTAGCATAGTATGCACCGTTGTTTCATCTTGAGTGTTGGCTGAATGGAAAGCAGATTTTATTCACATCTAATTTTTCTTGACCGTAGGATATAAAGGGGATTGCAGTACCTCAAGGTTCTGACAAACTCTACTCAGTCAGTGGTGATGGTGCTTTGAGAATATGGGACTGCCATACTGGTCAATTTGTGCATGAGATCAACCTCCAGGCAGAAGCAGGGTCTCTAATTAGTGAAGGACCATGGGTTTTCCTTGGCTTGCCAAATGCTGTAAAGGTTAGTCTAGGGCATTCTAACCTCAGGACATTTATCTGTTTTCTAAATACCATTCTTTGAAATTCAGTGGGATTCATCTCGACGCTAGTCTCAAGTTTTTGCTATACAATCTTGCAGGCGTTTAATGTTCAGACCTGTAAGGATTTGTATCTCGGTAGGAGGTCAGGTGAATGCAATGGCTGTTGGAAACGGAATGCTTTGTGCTGGGACGAGTGTAAGCCTTTTAACTCACTCCATCTTTACTTCTGTAAGTTCTTTACTTCCAGTTTATTGCATCCGGATCTAAAGTGTATTCCGTTTTGGTCTCGTTGGAATTACAGTCTGGAAAGTTACCGACACTGAGTCTGATCCTTTCAAATACCTCACATCTCTCGAGGGACATAGTGGTGAAGTAAGTGTTTTGTTGTTGGAGGTCAGAGGCTATACTCTGGTTCTGTGGATAAAACCATTAAGGTACGGGGATAGTTCCATTTATTTCAATCTTTGCCCAAAAGAACTTGCCATGTTATAGAGTTGATTCCAATCAACATGTTCAGGTGTGGGATCTCGACACATTGCAATGTATAATGACATTGAGGCAGCATAGTGACACTGTCACGTCGCTCTTATGTTGGGATCAATATCTGTTACCTTCTTCACTGGATGGGACCATAAAAGTCTGGGGCTCTTCAGAAAGTCTCAACTTGAAAGTTATCCATACACGCAGCCAAGAACAAGTAAGTTCTAATAACAAGAACAACAAGTAAACCTGGTTTTCCTTTTAAGAAATAGTATTCTGATTGTTTATGTTTTTCTGGTTTGAAACAGAGTGTGCACGTTCTTTGTGGATTGCACGATGCAGAGGCCAGGCCGATTATATTCTGCTCTTACGAAAACGGAACAGTTGGCATATACGATCTACCATCGTAAGTGAAGCTTAATCCGAGCACTTCTTTAGTGCTCTACTTTCTACTCTAATTTAACAAAAACCAATATGAATCATTTTTTTGGTCTACCATCGTATGATCTGACTGGCACTATAGTGATTTTCACAACTGATTTTCTCTACAAACAAAAACCAACTTGAAGGTTTCAATATCTAATATATGAAATATCAAAATTTCATGGTTCTATTAGTGGGGTAAAGCAACAAGACTTAATGCAAGACAGACTTCTAGACCTTAGTAAAATCAATGAGTCTGACCTTAAGAAGAGCATCACTTACAGTCATATATCCAAAGTTCTGATGGAGAAACGTTTTGACAATTAAAACGAAGCAAATGCAGGAAGTTACACTACATAGATACAACAACAAAAGTTGGAAACGTTTAAAACTAACCACAACTTTCTCAACAGCTTCACAGATTTTTTTTTTAATTTTGGCCTTTGATAAACCTTTGATTCCAGTGAGGTTCTGTGTCAATCAAAAGGTTAAACAAATACAAGTGATGATTAAGAAGCTGGTTTATACCTTCTTAGTATGCATCATGAGACCATTGAGGTATGGATCCCATCATCTTCACATCTCCAGCGTTTATACCTTGACCGATCACTGTGCAAAAGCAAAAAACAGCTACAGATTTTGAGCCAGATTTCTCTTCTACGAGTGTTTGGCGTAACCAGAATCTCCAAACCCGAGTTACTATTTCCTCAATCCCAACCCCAGAATCTCTCTTCCTCTCATTCTTCTTCTTCTCTCAAATCCACGGTAGCTTGTTCAAGCCGCAGATGCTATCCGGAGAAGCATGGGTACGACGCGGAACGAAAGCGAATCCGGAGTATAGGAACTTGGGTGATCACGCCGAGTCCGTACAGGTTAGTTTATTGAGAGGATTTAATTAACCAATGATTACTTTGTTATTCGGCTTTGAATTAAGCTTTATCATTGATCTTGTCATATTGTTATTCGATTTGGTTTTGCTATACTGTATCTATTCGTTTGGATTGGAAAAAAATTAGTGTAGTTTGAGCTGATGTTGTTTGATTAGGTTTGCTCTAGTTAATAGATTTCGTTTGGATTGACAAATTTGTGCAGATGCCAATTGAAGATGATTGATTAGCCTAAGGGATTGGAAAATGCTTGATTAGCCTAATTAGTTAATGTTTTGTTGTGACTGTTCTTGCTAGTGAGGATTGCATTCAAGATAAGTGTAATCAAACTGCTATTAAAGTTTTGTACCTTTAGTTCTGCTACTTCATCAAGGTTTTTTTTATTTTCTTCTGTTTGGATCACATTTGATGTTTTTAGATTGGTAAGTAAGATAAACACTTACGGAGTAAAGTCTTTGATTTGTGTGTTTGATTTGCTTTTTAGGTTTTGCTTCATAAAAGCTCTCGTATGTGATTGTTAATGTGAATAGGTGAAACTATACTTGGATATCACAAGCATATACAATCATCTGCTACCATAAGCAGTTTGGGAGAAAGGCACCAAAGGATATTAAGAGCTTGGCAGCTAATTATATGCAAGGAAAGGCTGGACATCTCTCTCTCAAAGGTTTGTTAATCATCCCCGAAAGAACTTGACTTCTAGCTTGATCTGATGGTTCATTCATTGTAAGCGCAACCTTCTTGATCTGATGTGTTTCTTAAGAACTTCTACCATTGGAGGTTAAAAAAATTAAGAACTTCTAATGAAGTTTTTAACTATGAGCAAAGCAAAATATAATCTTAAAAAATGGTTAAAACTCCTCATGGGGTTTCACCATTGGAGATGCCCTTAAACCTCTAAAATAAGAGTTGCCTCTTTATTTATTTCACCATTTCTGATTTATTATTTTTAGTCACACTAAACACAAGAGTCCAGCCTAAAATACCCCAAAAAAAGCCCCCATCCCAAAAAGGCACAAAAAAACAGTAATTTATTAAATTCATGAATTGTGCGTAAAGAAACTTGAGCTAGCAAGTTCTAGTATTGATACTTTGATAGTGAACGAAATTAATATAAGCTTATTAAGATGTTCGACCTACTACTACATCTACCAAAAATAAGTCTTTAAATAATCTGTGAACCCAACAGAGGATACAGTGGGCTGCAATATCACATCCTTGCAGTACCAGCAAATATTACAGTCTCTGTTTTATTCATGCACACACGCAAACTGAGTATTTTCATATCCGCTTCTGCTTCCTTTTGACTATAATTTATTACAAGTTATGGGGCCAAACTGTAAAGTAAAGATATGTGAATTAGAGTACAACTCTGTTTAGGTTTTGTTTGACGGTCATACTTTGACTCCTTTCTCTTTCATTCTCACTCTTTCTCTCTTGGCTATAAAAACAACAGCTCAGTTCTGTCTGAATCATAGTTTGTATTGTATCCATCTCTCACTAGCTCAGAGACCCACTTCGACTCTCTCTTTCTCTCTCGCTTCTTACATCTCCATGGCTGAGCCTGAACATGATGATGCTGATGACGTTTTGCTTCCTCGTTTCTTCAAGATGTTCGTCTCTCACACAGACTCTGAATCATTTGTAAGAATAACTCTTATCTCTTCCTTTTTCTTCTTTCTTCTGTCTTCCGTAACCGTAGTAGCAAAAGTCTCAAACTTTTAGGAAAGTTAAGTATCAATGAGAGAGTTGTGCTTTATGGTTTTGAATCTTTTAGTTAGTTTGCAGTTGGGGTGAATCTGTTAACTGTAATGAAACCGGAATGATAGAATGAGCTGTGAGTGGTAACAACTTTTGGATTTTTTTACTTTGTTTCTTGTGCACTAAAGCATAGGTTAAAAAACTGTCGTTGGTAAACTTGAAAAACAGAGAGACTCGATGGCTTTTATGACAGTTTAATGTGTGTTAATAATACGCTTGTTAAAACTAAGACACCATGGTTTCTGTTTGATTTAAGTTATAACAAGTTAACATACATGTGTTTGGATCATCAGGCGATTCCTTTGTCTTTCATCGAATTCCTTGCTGATCCATTGCCAAACACAGCAAAGCTCCAAGGCACTGGAGGAAGAGATTGGACAGTTAGCATGAAGAAAATACGTGACGGTGTGTATTTTACAGCTGGATGGTCAAAGTTTGCACAGGACCATGAACTTGTGGACGGAGAGTACTTGACATTCGTGTATGATGGTAACCGAACCTTTGAAGTTAGTGTGTTCGGTCGTTTTGACTGTAAAGAGACCAGAGCTGAAGCGGAGACACTAGAGCTTTCTGGTTCTAGTTCTGATTCTGAAGAAGACGAAGAACCTTCATTGGATGTTGAGCTTTCTGGTTCTAGTTCTGATTCTGAAGAAGACGAAGAACCTTCAATGGATGTTGAGCTTTCTGGTTCTAGTTCTGATTCTGAAGAAGACGAAGAACCTTCAATGGATGTTGAATATGACATTAGCTTAGGTGAAGATGAAGAAATCAGCCAGAGTCTTTATCCATTTGAGGACGAAGCGACTGAATCTGATGCTGCTGCAGGTGTGATAGTCTTTTTTTCAAAGTATTTAAACATCGTTAATCCAAAAAACTAGTATTGTTAAGCTTGTTTTGTTTCAGTTTTTGAAGGGAACGTAGACGTTAAAGCGCTAACTAATCCACACTTTACAACTACCCTCAAGATCAGGAATAATGAACTGGTAAAAGACGTAAGATTCAGTTACTGTCTCTCTTTACTTTCAATGGGGTTCTTACATGTTGTGGTGGTTTGAAACTTGCAAGAAATTTGAAGGAATTAACAAAGAATACTTCTTACCATGAAAAATGAATTGGGCGACTGAACAAGACGCTTGAGCTTGTGCTTCCTCTTCTCGAGCTCAGCAGGTGGGCCTGAAGGACCTGAGAATTATTTCGAAACACACAGATTATCTTGTCAGCACAAGTCCAATTATCTCACTTGTGATGGAAATGGAATGAATCAAATCATGAAACTACAATTCGAATCCCTTAACGACCTAAGAATTGCATTAAGAGAAGACACGCTTGAAACAATAGATCACATAAAAACAAAGGAATCGTTTAGTTCTCTGTTCTTTCCCACAGAAACTACTATCAGACTCGACAACAAAATTGACATTAAGGCATATCTAATGTTATTAGACAAAAGAATCGAAACGAGATCAAAGATCGAGAACTAACCATTTTCGTAAGAAGCTTCTTAGAGATTCTGCAATGACAAGACTGAAAGAGAGTAAAAGAATCAGCCGACCAAAATGATCTTGGGAAGATGTAAACCCTAATTCACACCACAAACAAGGCCGCCTTTATAATTAACACTCTACAGTTATATCATATTACTAATATGTATATAACTTATAATTAGTGAAAACATATCGGTAAACAAAAGTTGATATGGCCGAGTTGGTCTAAGGCGCCAGATTAAGGTTCTGGTCCGAAAGGGCGTGGGTTCAAATCCCACTGTCAACAACTAATTTTTAATTTTGAGAAAATTAACATATTGGGCTGAAAATATATTAGATCCAGTCCATTATACTTAATTTATTGGGCTCATCTTATTAGAGTTTTATACCATTTGCTTTATTTTTTTTAACTTACCCGCTTTAGAGATTGGTAAACAGTAAAAGTTAAACTTTATTTTCATCTCTCCACAATTATTTTGTTTTTTCCCTCCTTTGTTTTGATTAAAATTATTGAAAAGGTAACACTTTTTTGCCGCAATTTTTTTAAAACAATTAGTTGTGCGGTGCCCATTAAAAATTAATGATAAAAAATATGTTCAGCCCGACTTGTACGACTTTTGAAGTCGGAACGTCGTCGTATCCTCTCTCTCTCTCTCTCTCTCTCTCTCTCTCTTCTGGTAGTACACACTCAAACGAATCGCTCTATCTCTTTTCGACTCGCCGGGACTTATGTGGAACTCCGGCGAAGATGACGATGACGATTTCCAAATCCCTCCTTCCTCCCAGCTTTCGATTCGTAAACCTCTTCAACCTACCAATGCTAACAGCAACAACATCTCTCACCGCCGTCCAAACAAGAAGCCCAGACTCAGTCGTTATCCTGGAAAGGAGAATGTGACCCCGCCTCCGTCTCCGCCTCCTGAATCTAGCTCCGACCCGTCTGATGAATATGGTACGGATCTGCTCTGCTCGTCTTCTACTCTTGACTGTAGTAGCTTAGATTGTATCCCGTCGAGTGTTGATTGCTCAATTGGAGATTTCACTGGTCCGATTTGTTCTCTCGGAGATAAAGTGGATAACAATGACTGTTTTAAGGCGAATCGTGAGGGCTATTTGTGTAATTCTATGGAGGCTAGGTTATCAAAGTCGAGGATTCGTCTCGGGATTGATAGTGGAATCCATGAGGATGATGATGAATCCGACTCTGAGTTTGACGTCTTGTTAAAGCTTTGCTCTGAGTCTGAGGGTAACATTGGAGGAGAGTGCAGTTTAGTCAAGGATGATTCGATTCAGTGCCCATTGTGTTCAATGGATATTTCAGCTTTGAGTGAAGAGCAGAGGCAAGTTCACACCAATAAGTGTCTCGACAATTCTGATAATCAGGCTCCTGAGCAACTGCAAGTAAGTAAGCTGCTTTGTTATCCCCTATAAAGTGTAGGAGTTTTGTTAAAGTGTTACTTTATGACGCCATTGATTGACTTGCTGACTTGTAAATATGATTGTAGGACTCCCTGAGGAAATGCGAGAAATCATATTCTCTTATTGAAGAATCTATTGATGATCCAGTTCAGCTTCCTCAGCTAGTTACTGACCTGTCTCCAGTGCTTAAATGGCTTAGGAGTCTAGGTTTAGCTAAATATGAAGATGTTTTTATTCGTGAAGAGATCGACTGGGATACCCTTCATTCACTTACTGAGGAGGTAATGGAATACCATAACCAGTCGTAGCTCATATAAGTATCTTCACCAAACTGACGAAAATACAATTTTGTTTTCGTTATGTGCATTTTATACATAGCTTCACCAAACTGACGAAAATACAATTTTGTTTTCGTTATGTGCATTTTATACATAGCTTACTTCTTTACACAGAGATACAGAATTGAGAATTGACAAGCTTATAATTCCACAGGATCTTCTAAGCATAGGTATCACGTCACTTGGTCCCAGAAAGAAGATTGTCAATGCACTTAGCGGACTTAGAGAAGCATTTGTATCTTCGTCTGAAGCACAGGCGCAGTCTAATTGTACAAGTGCCCATGTTACAGCGAGACAGAGGGACAAGACAACCAGTCGTAAGGCAAGTGAGCCCAAAAAAACAACTGCAAACAAGTTGATTACAGAATTTTTCCCTGGTCAGGCTACCGATGGCACAAAGATCCGGAAGGCCCCTAAAGATCCTGTCGCAGAAAAGAGTCCACCAGATTCGAGCTCCAGACGTGCTGTGAGAAGAAATGGCAACAATGGGAAATCTAAAGTCATTCCACACTGGAATTGCATTCTGGGGACACCTTTTCTAGTGGTAATTCTTCATAACACCCCAGGCCATGGTTTTACTTTTTCATCAAAGTTATAGCCCATGAATGAGACCTTGTTACATATTTCTCCTTCTCCTCATTCAAGTCAAACATGCTCATGAAAATTAGTTCCTGCTGATGCTGAGTATTTATGTTTAAGTAATCTTAATGTTTGGTGATTTTCTGGTTTAATATATGTATGCAGGACGCATTCAAGTACCTCACACGCAATTGTGGCCACTGGTTTCTAACACACTTTCATCTCGATCGTAAGTAGTCTGCTGCATGTCTAATTATTTATATTAAACAGAAGAAGCATGCATATCGTGGAATCAATTCTTAAAGTCTTTGGATCTTCATTTACAGATTATCAAGGTCTGACAAAGTCATTTAATCATGGGAAGATATACTGTTCCTTAGTTACCGCCAAGTTGGTGAATATGAAGATTGGTATCCCTTGGGAGAGACTGCAAGTCCTGGAACTTGGCCAGAAGGTTAATATTGCGGGCGTTGATGTGACATGCTTTGATGCAAACCACTGTCCGGGATCCATCATGATACTTTTTGAACCAGCCAACGGTAAGGTGCGTTCTAAAATTAGGCATTTCCATTTTGTAGTCATAAATGTGTGTTTAACTTTCCCTATCATAAGGTAAAATTAGGCTATGCTCACTGTGTTGATTTGTATAGGCTGTTCTACATACGGGTGATTTCCGCTATAGTGAAGAGATGGCAAATTGGTTGATTGGGTCTCATATCAGCTCTCTTATTCTTGATACTACATACTGTAACCCCCAGGTTCGTCTTCCATCAATACTTCGTAGCATAAAGAAAGCTCAAATTTTAGTTAACATCTCTATTCGGTTTACATTAGTATATGAAATCCATTTTTGCCACAACTTCGATGATCTAAGCGTTTACGTATCTTTTCAAAGCAAGTGTGGTTTGATATTTATGCCTTCATTTGTTGCACAGTATGACTTTCCAAAGCAAGAGGCGGTAATACAGTTTGTTGTTGAGGCTATTCAAGCTGAAGCATTTAATCCCAAGACCCTTTTCTTAATTGGAAGCTACACCATTGGTAATATTTCACTCTTCTTTTTCCGTTTCGATATATATTACGTTAAGATCTAAATTTTTCCATCTCTTCTCATTTGAAAGGAAAGGAGAGGCTGTTCTTAGAAGTTGCACGTGTGTTACGGGAAAAGATATACATCAATCCTTCAAAACTAAAACTTTTCGAGTGCTTGGGATTCTCAAAGGAAGATATGCAGTGGTTTACAGTGAAGGAAGAGGAGAGCCACATTCACGTTGTGCCCTTGTGGACCCTTGCCAGTTTCAAACGGCTGAAGCATGTTGCTAACCGATACACAGTAAGAAACACATCCATTCGGTTTTGACTGTCAAAGAAACACAAAAGAATTGATTTTCTTTTTGGCTGATTCGTTAGAGGGTGGGTTCTAATGCTTTTAAGTCCTGCAGAACCGTTACAGTCTTATCGTTGCATTTTCTCCTACTGGTTGGACATCTGGTAAGACTAAAAAGAAGTCCCCAGGAAGAAGGTTTCAACTGGGTACAATCATAAGGTAAAATTCCCTATCTTCATGTCCTGTGGCATTGAGGTCAAAATCATGAGTCAGAGAATCATTATATATTTTTCAGGTACGAGGTTCCTTACAGTGAGCATAGCAGCTTCACGGAGCTAAAAGAGTTTGTGCAAAAAGTGTCGCCTGAAGTGATCATACCGAGTGTTAACAACGATGGACCTGACTCGGCAGCTGCAATGGTGTCTTTGTTGGTAACGTAGAACTGTGTTTTACATATGCGATAAGCTCAAGTTTGGATAAAAAAAGGCAGCCTCCTTGGCTACCTACCAATTGAGCAGAGCCGTCAAAGATCTACAACGAAAATAGATATGTTATGTTCTATCTAATTGTAGTTATGTAACCGCATGTTTATATAGAGTTTTTTCTTCACAAACTCCAAATGTATTTTAACTTGCTATATCGACTTCTTTGGTCTTTACTTATTTCGTCAAAATATGTATTGATTCCAAGTCCTCCAATTCAGAATGATCAAAATATTCTTCTATAAAGTAAATCCCGTAATAAGAGACCAAGCTCATGGAATTGTTAATTTGCTGCAATTCAATGAGCAAAATAGAAAAGAGATATGCAGATTCAGATCTCTTAAAGTTATACAACCTCTAATATCAATTTTCAAGTAAACAAAATACATTAGGTTCGGTGGTGGTAGAGATTACAAACACAAAGTATCACAATTTGCTAAAAAATCCTAGACAAAAGCTCTAGTGATCAGATCTTTTTATCCACCATGCAAAGTAGAAATGAAAACTATAACATCTTTTTCTTGGATTGTTGTATCGAGCTGACCACTTAGCTCCCAATCGCAGTCATTCACTAACACAAGAACCCCAGGTCTCCTGCACAACAACAAATGTTTTACATTAAACCTTCATTGAGCTGATAAAAAGACCAATCAATCAAACCATTCATTAACAATTCAACACTTCATTACATTTGAGCTGATGAGTGATGATAGAGAAGAGAAAACGAGACTTACACAGTATCTCCTTTCATGAACATCTCAGGCCTCTCTTTGATCAGATTTGTACGAACCCATGACAGCAAATGCTTCATAGTAAACTAATCCAGGAATTAAATACAAAGGGGGAATGAGTAGAGGAAAAAAAATATGAGCTTTATGATCCAAAAAAAAAAAACATAAGAATTCAAGCAGCTTTACATCATCATCAGCAGCAGCTCCATTGGGCAAATCAACGTTAACTTTATGAATCTTTTCAGAATCACAGAGCAGCTCTAACCCACCCCTACACAATCAAAATCAATTGTTCAAACTTCAGCATTACATAAAAAAACGAATCAGATAAATAATCTCAAGAAACACCAAATTTGATGATTCAACAGTAACATGCCAATTACGAACAGAGAGAGTGAAACAACTGAGGAAATTAACAGAGATAGTGATAACCTCACCCGAATTCGAGAGTCAATTGCATCCTCGTCGATGGTTTGGACGCATCCAAAAATTCAAACCCGAGAGAGCTAGGGTTTTTCTGTCTTTCAATCGGAGAGTGAGAGAGATACGCTCGCTCCACAGTTCGTGTAGATGTCTTTGCTCATTCATCATAACGACGTCGTTACCAATTTAAGAGATGTTGGGCTCTTTTATTGGGCCTATTTTATTACTACTACTGAATAAGGCCTATTAATTTCTACCGATTAGTGGTCTTCTCATCGCATCGTGACCGTTCATTAGCACATCAACGGACAAGATTGAGTCCTAGTTTTTTGACTTGAAAATAGATGATGGTGGCTAATAATATTTTTTCCCCAACAACCGGCAAAACTGCAACCAAGAGAAGGAAGAAGAGAATCAGAGATTTTAGTTTCTTCAGGGATTTTTTTTTTCTTGTTTCTCAGGGATTTCTTGTTTTATATTTAAAATCCCTGACATTTCTTGTTTCTCAGAAATTAAAATCCCTGAGAAACAAGAAAGCTGAAACTGAATTTTCTATTTTAATTTTCAGGGATTTTTTTTCTTGTTTCTCAATTTCTTCTGTAAACTAGAAAACTAAGTTCTATCTGAAAATTCAGTCACACACTGTATGGATTGGCAAAAACTCATTTGTATCTGTAATTTCTCAAGGGTTAGTAAGCATGAGAGTCTGGAGATGGTCAAAACCTTACTTCAGTGTTTTCTGCTCAATTCCCAGCCTGAGAATTCAGCGACGATACAAAAGCTAACAGGGATTTTATTTTCTCTATGTTCTCAGTGTCCCAGCTGTACCCAAGTACTGCTGAAGTAATCAACGTACAAAATGTCATGCACTTTTGTGTTTTTTCAACCAAACCACACATCACCTTCCTCAACACATACTTACCAGATAGGTCCCTTCTCAGTGCCAAACCCTCAACCAGCCCGTTGTATTCAGTTCGCAGTCTTGCTGCATCAGTAGTAGCCCTTGAACCTTCCTACCAATTGGACAATTTTAATCATGTATAAAGAACTTAGAAATATATATATCACAGCAAATATAACCAGGTCACTTCCTGTATTGAACCAATATAATTATGCACCATAGGATCGCTAAAGATGCCTCTGTATGCTGGTTATAATTCTCAAAATCCAAGTGAAAAGAAGCTTTATACCTGCTTAGCCACTGGAGATGTCTCTGTATGCTGGTTAGCTTTTACCATTGTTTTTAGATGAAATTTCTTGCAACAATATAAAAGAAAAGAGTTCCTCGTTAGAATAATAAGACGGTACTTACCTGTATTCTAGGAATCTGTTCTAAAGTGATGATAATCTCTGATAGATAGATGCTACTTACCTGAATTCTAGTAGATGTGGAATACTTGTTTGTGATGCAGGCAAAACTAGAGCTGCCCAAATCTGCATTAGATAGCATAAGATAACGCATTGGTTTCGTTTAGTTTTATATTTCTCAAGTGCAAATAATATATCTATTAGATGCATTACCTTCTTGTTCACAAAGGTTCAAGCTTTGAACTAGGGAATCTTTGCCAATATCTGTTCCTCAAGTTATTCACTGCTGCTAACTCTTAAAAGGAATCAGGGAGTTTCAGTTGCCACATATTACCTATGGAAGGGGAATTGTTGGTATAAGGCAGTGACAAATAAAGAAGAGAAAAGCAGAGAGTATTTAGAGATAACTTACAGCAGAATAGGATTTGACCATCGTTGGATAATAATGAGAACCATATATATATCCCTCCATCTAGAGAAGCAGAAACAAACAAACCATTAAAAATCTCAGTAACCTCTTATGGATGGGGAATTAAAGCGGAAGTACTGAGTGATTAAGTTGATGACTGAAACAAAACCTTGAACAATCTGAATCTTCATCATTCTTCAAACCATCACCGATCTGCACATATAAAATTGGAAGAACCATCATTAATTTTCAAGTCTGAATTAAAACAACAACCGAAGTGAAAACCATAAACAACAGTATTGGCAAAAGAAAAGATATGTACCTTGTGCATCATCCTCCTCTTTCCGCTTCAGATCCTACACAGAGGCAAAAGAAATCATCAACTGAAAACAAAAGATACACAAGACAGAGACACAAATCAGAAGGTTTATATAATATTGCAGAAAAGATATGTACCTTGTGCAGCAGCATCCTCATCATCAACTGAAAACAAAATATGCACATGACATCGTTAAACTGGCTTTTCTTCATCACAAAAAATTTAAAAGATGCCTCTTCAACATTGAAATTTCTTCAGGAACTGTTAAGGTGCTGCTTGAATTAAAGTCTCACCTGCTTTTGTCGTCTCAGCTCAGCTTCTTTGGCTTGAGGCTCCTTCTCTTTCTTCTTCAAATCCTGTATACCTATCAATAAAAGGATAAAAAAAGAAAAATCATTAAAACTAATTCAAGTATCCACCAAATCACAAAAATGAACAATGTCTAGTCCATTGTCAATCAAACCTCGTGTACCAGAGCCCGGTCTGTCAAGACTCAAGAGGAATGTCAACAGTACGACCATATCCAAAATCAGCAGGTTCCGGAGGCAAAGGTGATAGTATGGAACTCGAAGCAGCATGAACACTCCCTTGAATCCAAAAGAATGTAGAAACCTTCAGCAGTCTGACTCTTCTTCATCTTTATTAAACCTTCTTTCGTTAAAGCAATTGAAGATATCTCTCTATGAACTGGCTGGTTAGCACTTGCGATTGTTTAAAATTGAATTTCCTGCAAAAGAGAAAACAAAATGAGTCCTCGTAGTTTAATAAAACAGAATCATTAAACTATGAGTCTGTTCTATAGTGATAAAGACTAGAAAAAGGCATCATCATCCGTATGAGAACCATGCATATATCATGTTTCATCAAATCCATATAGAGAAACAACAACAAACAAAACCAAAATCTCAGACTTCACTTATGAACTGTGTTGATGATAGATACAAAACCTTAAGCGTCTGAGTTGTCTTCATCATTCTTCAAACCATCTCTGATCTGCACATACAGAATTAGAAGAAAGCATCGTTAATTATGAATTAAAACAGCAACACCAATGAAAACCATGAACAAACCTTAACGCCTTTTAAGTCTGTTGATGATAGTGGTGTCCACAATTTTGAACAGCTTCCAAATAGGTTGGCTGGCTGCAATGAATTAAAAAAGAAGAAGATTATTATTGGTTGAATAAACTTGAAACAGAACAAAGTAAAGAAAGGAAAAGAGGATACTGAGATTACTTACGGAGCAAGAAGAGAGAATTTTCCATCGGAGGAAAGGGAACCATATAATATCTCCATCTAGCGAAGCTAGCAGCAACAAAAACCATAATAGAATAAAACATATCAGTATCTCTATCTGATCTAAATTGTGTAACAAAGAATAAACTTTAAAGGGGAATAAGACTCACACTTATGGATGGGGAATTCGAAGTGGACAAGGAAGACGTATTGTATTGAGTCAAAGACCATCAATCACTAGAATCAGTCTGATGTTGTTACCGTGAGCATTCTCATCGGCCAAGTTTTTATTATGAAACTGCATTCATACTTTAAAGTTCAAACCATATCTCTTTGAACTGCACATTGAATCAGAAGAACCATCGTTAATTTTTGAAGTCTGAAATAGCAGCCTAAGTTCAAAGCCTAAATCGCAAGTGTTTAATTATTAAAATCCAAGTGAAAAGAAGCTTCATAATACCTGCTTAGTCAGACTGTTAAAGCAATTGCAGATGTCTCTCTGTATGCTGGCTGGTTACTAAGCCCTCCCTTGCCAATGTTTAAAGATGAAAGTCCTGCAAGAGAAAGAAAAGATAATAAGTTCCAGGTAGATTAACAAAGCAGATTCATTAAGCTATG
This sequence comes from Camelina sativa, assembly GCF_000633955.1. Classification (NCBI taxonomy): domain Eukaryota; kingdom Viridiplantae; phylum Streptophyta; class Magnoliopsida; order Brassicales; family Brassicaceae; genus Camelina; species Camelina sativa. Next base: position 25,207,903 of record NC_025690.1, read on the forward strand.
ATCAGTCTGTTCTAAAGTGATGAAGACTAGAAAAAGGCATCATCATCGTCGGTAATAATGGGAAGAAAGAGAGCCTTGCATATATCATCTTCCATCTAATCCATATAGAGAAACAACAGCAAACAATTGTGGTGTTGATGATAGAAATATCACAGTCTACACTTATGGATTGTGGTGTTAATGATAGAAATATCACAGTCTACACTTATGGATTGTGGTGTTGATGATAGAAACAAAACCTAAGCAGTCGGAGTCTTCTTCTTCATCGTTATTCAAACTGATCTGCAAATAGAGAATTAGAAGAAACCATCGTTAGTTATCAAGTCTGAATCAAAAACAGCAACATCAATGAGAAAACCAGAAAAGTGGGGAATTTGACCTTCTCCTTTGATCCAAGTTCTAGTAACGGCAATGATATTCCAATAAAGTGCAAGAACCAAGCCTGTTGGGCATAGACACAGACGAATAAAATCTTACCATCTTATAAGTGAAGTGAAGTTAAGAGTGTTTGGGATAATTCCTTACTCTTAAAGCAAGACAATATATACGTACCCAATTATGTTGGAAATGCAATATACTGTAGCCTTTGGAGACAAACCAAAATTTCATTAGCAATGTCTTCATGGATAGGTGGGACTTGGGAGGAAGGGAGGAGGCCAGTTTTTCTTTCGCCTCAATAACAATTCCGGCTACAAAGAAAGGTAAAATAAGAGCAAATCAGATACAACTAACACTGAATTCAAATCTTCTAAGTAGCAGTACTGCAACAGATTAGAAAAGATATGTACCTTGTGCAGCATCCTCCTCTTTCCGCTTCAGATCCTACACAGAGGCAAAAGAAGTCATCAACTGAAAACAAAACATACACAAGACAGAGACACATATCACAAGCTACATATAACACTGTATTCAAATCCTCTTAAAGTAATAATATTTCACCATGTGCAGAAAAGATATGTACCTTGTGCAGCAGCATCCTCTCTCCGCTCCAGATCCTACACAAAGGCAAAATAAATCATCAACTGAAAACAAAATATACACAAGACAGAGACACAAATCAACATCAATGAAAACTATGAACAAACCTTAACGCCTTTAAGTCTGTTGATGATAGTGGTGTTCACAATTTTGGGACAGCTTCCAATATGTTGGCTGCATTGAATTAAAAAAGAAGAAGATTATTATTGGTTGAATAAACTTGAAACAGAACAAAGTAAAGAAAGGAAAAGAGGATACTTAGATTAATTACAGAGCAAGAAGAGAATTTTCCACCGGAAGAAAGGGATCCACATAATATCTCCATCTAGAGAAGCTAGCAGCAACAAAACCATAAAAATATATCTATATCAGTATCTCTATCTGATCTAAATTGTGTATCAAAGAATAAAATTTAAAGGGGAATAAGACTCGCACTTATGGATGGGGAATTCGAAGTGGACAAGGAAAACGTATTGTATTGACAATTGAGTCAAAGACCATCAGTCACTAGAATCAGTTTGATGTTACCGTGAGCACGAACCTCGGCCAAGTTTATTATGAAACTGCGTTCATTCTTTAAACCATATCTTTCTAATCTGCACATAAAATTAGAAAAGCCATCGTTAATTTTTGAAGTCTGAAACAATGAACAACCTAAATCGGGAGTGTATTACGTATTAAAATCCGATTGAAAAAAAAGAGTCATAATACCTGCTTAGTTAGACACTTCATTAGTTAAAGCAATAGAAGATGTCTCTCTGTTATGCAGGCTGGTTACTTAGCCCTCCCTTGCCATAGTTTAAAGATGATGAAATTCCTGCAAGAGAAAAAAAAAAAAGAATAAATTAAGATTAATAAAACAGATTTACATAATTAATGAGTCTGTTCTAAAGTGATGAAGACTAGAAAAAAGGCAATCATCATCCGTAATAAAAAAGGGAAGAAAGTGAACCCTGAAACAACAAACAAAACCTTAAGCAGTCTGAGTCGTCTTCTTCATCATTCTTCAAACCATCTCTGATATGCACATATAGAAATAAGAAATCAGATGAATAGAAACGCCAAAGTGAAAAGCCTAAGAATGTTAAAACCTTCTTTACTTAATAGTCATCAAATCAGTCTACACTTACTGTTACGGATTCATTGTGGTGTTGATGATAGAAACAAACCCTTAAGTAGTCTGAGTCGTCGTCTTCGTCGTTATTCAAACTGAACTGCACATAGAGAATTAAGAAGAAACCATCGTTAGTTATCGAGTCCGAATTTAAAAACAGCAACATGAATGAGCAAAACCAGAATATATATATATATAAACCCTAATAAATCCCCAAAGTCCGAATTACATAATTCATACTTCAAACCATTGATCTGCACATAGAGAATTAAGAAGAAGAAGCATCGTTAATTAAATTTGTAAGAGCCGAATTGAAAACCCTAAAAACAAAAAAAAAAAACCCCAAGAATTTTAGAAAACAAGAGAAGAGGATACGGTCATGTACGTTTTATCTATCAATGAAACAAAAAATTGTAATTACGAGAAGAGGATTTTTACCATTGTTGTTGTTGTTGTTTGGGTCATCGTCATCCCAAGTCCCAAGTCCGATTCTGAATCATCTTCTTCTTTCTTCAGAAAAAAATCATCATCATCAATAACAAATCAACACCATCGGAGAGAACAACGCTCTGCTCTCTCTCGCTTAAACATTTTTTTCTTTCTAATTGTTTTTTTTCTCTACTTTTCTATTTGGGGAAGAAGACTGAAGAGTCTCTGAATTGTTGATATCTCTAAGGGCATCTCCATTGGAAGCCTCTTATTCTGAAACTCTTATATTTTTTTTTAATTAAAAAGTATACTTTTACAAAATAAGAAGTTTTTGTTGGTGAATAAAATTATACTCCTCCATTGGTAGACTCTTATTAGGGTTCTTATTTTTGAAAAAAAAATATATATTTTTGAAATATAACTAATTTAAGTAAAATAATTAGTTTAAATATTTAAACAATTAAGATTTTATTAAAATGGAAAATTATTGAATTTCATAAACTTTTAAACATACAAAACAGAAAAGCATATTAAAATAGAAGTAGAAATCACAAATGGGGACAAGCATTATCTAACAAGCATTTATCCCAACCAACAAACACAAACTCAATCAACTCAACACTCAATGCTTACCTAATCTGAAAAAAAATCAATACAAGAGAGGACAATGAGTTACCTTTATATCGTTAGCCTCAGCTGTATCCCCCCACCCACCAGAAATGTGTCAAACGGACTCTACAAAAGAGATTGAAATTGGGTTGAGTAGTCATAACTTAGAGTTACAAGAGCAGTCATGTGTAAGGCTGTGTGAATCATACTAAGTAGCTAACCTTGTCATAACACCGGGAATCAACACCAGGTGAATTTCCTTGGATCAGTTCTTGGCAACATCTCATTTCTAAAAAAATCAGGAAAAAAAAAATGCAAGATATGAAAAAGATTCTCAACTACGAGAATGATTTTAAAGAAGAAAGCAAAACCAAAACAGATATACACAATTTATGCAGTAGCTAAGACAAACTGAGAACAAGATTTCCTAAGACCCCTCAAACGAATACAACCGTCACAGCCTAATAGTAGTGACCTTAGAATTAAGCCACACACACAACATTACTTGGATCATAATTCCAATTATCCACATCTAAAATTGGGCTTCTGAGCTTTCGTCATTTGATAAACAATCACATTTGATATTATTAAACCTTTAAAAATCAAATTGCTTATCACATTCATCAAAAGACTCAAGATTCCTTTATAATTGCACTCACGGGGCTCCTATTAAATACACAAAATCAAGCTTCTTGCAGTAACCACAAAACCCCAAACCCTAAAATGAATGGTGTTTTGTATAAATTATGAAGCTAAAAACCCAAACAATCGAGAAGCCTACATTTATATATAAAAACGAACAGCATCAAGAAAAAAAAAGCAGAGAATTAGGGAAACCCAAGGCATTGAAGACCAAACGAGAAGTTAAATAAGTCAAATTTTACATACTTGATATTTTGCCAAACGGATCATCCTATCTAATACCGACACTGGACACAAAGTATGAATCAAGCAATGGACGAGATCAATGGAAACATACAATTTATGCCTAAAATTCATCTTCATTCATGGCTAATTTCGTTAATCCTAATAAAAATCATGCCTACCAACACAAAAAAAAAAACAAAAGAGATATTGAAGAACCCTAATTTTCGAAAATCCAAAAACCTAATTTCGAAATCGTTATAAAACAAGAATTCAAACAAATATAAACATGAAATTACCATCAGATGGAGATTGGTTCATCAAATTCTCGAAAAGCAGTGAAGGAAACGCTTTGATTTGGTGGAAAAAACTCTCAATGAGTCAATATCCAAACTCGTCGATAGATCAGAACCTCTGATGTGTTATTCTGATTGCTCAATCATCACCTCCGGCTGAAGATTGTTTAATCAACAAGAGCAAAGAACGGAGATTGGTGGCTTCGCAAATATGAGAAATTGGGGAAGTGAAAGAACGGTGTTTGTCGCGAAAGAGATGGGGAGAAGAAAGAGAAAGAAAGGGAAAAAAAGAAAAGAAATTGTTTTTTATATCAAAAATAAAACCAATCATATGTCTACACGTAACAACAAGGTTAGAATAAGAGTTGATCTCAAAACTTACAAATTAAGAGGCAACTCTTAGGTTTTATATCTGTTTTGATTTATTTTTGGTTCAGAAAAAATAAGAGTCCTTGCTAAATCCTCCCAATGGACTTGCTCTTTTTAGAGATAAGACGACATAAGAGTACTATTTACAGGCAGATAGATGTGTTTGTTGTTCCGCTCTCCCAAAACAAAAAGGAAATTTTCCAATGTTCTCTGGTAGCGTTGTCATCTGCAGTTCAAGACTTGTTGGGCTCTTTCATTGGGCCTTAAAACATACAAGATATAAGGCCTATTACTTTTCCCAATGAATAATCCTGTGCTACGCATACAATAAAGAAGACACATCGCATCTTTACCCGTTGTTTTATACGAACTGTATCCTATCAACGGACAAGATTGAGTCCTAGTTTTTTTAACTCGAAAATAGATTTGATGATGCCTGCTGCCGGATTGATATTATTTTCCCCAGCGACCCAAAGAACAGAAGAAAGAACACACAAAAAAAAAAAAAATCAGAGAGATTTAAACGTGAATGGAATTTTCTTCTTGTTCCTCAATTTCTTCTGTGAAATCGAGAATTCAGTTTTGTTTCTATATCTGAAGAAGCTCCATGGAAGCTTATAAGCAATGGGTTTGGAGAAATAGAGAGTATGTACATTCCTTAGGATCCTTTGCCAACGTAAGATTCATTACTCCTTAATCTTTCTTTTTTTTTTCCCCCTCAGTTTTATTATGTTCTGATTCTCTTTCGATTAGGGTTTGTTTTTGCTTTCTCGTTAGTGTCCAATTTCAGAGTTTTCATTGTCTAGTTTTGCTTGGAGAGACTAGTGTATATATAACAGTGAAATCTGAGATCGAGGCGTTTCTTTGTATTGGATTTAAGAATTGAATTGAAGAGTTGAATTAGATATTTTTTAGTGGCTTACCGTATCATGAGAGGCTTTGTAGTTTGTGGAATTCATCAGCTTGATAATTCGTAAAGTATGTTTCTTTTGTTGTTGTTGTTGCAGGGATTGACATGGCTGCTTCCTGAGAAGTTTTCTGCTTCAGAGATTGGACCAGAAGCAGGTTTTGTGATACTTTGGTAACATTTTACTGCTTTCAATCTTAGATTCACTACCCCTGTCTTAGCTCCTAAAAGTCTCTTACTAGAATGGAACTCTGTCCTATACTCAGTTTTATCGGTTCTCAAATCGCATGTTTTATGTCCTAAGTCTTTAAACATTAGAACCTTTTACTTTAAAAAGAATCTTTCTTTCTATTGTGTATCTCTCTTGTTCTGTTGAATTCGGATGTGTGCTGAGAGATTTTGGTGATCTTCTTTGTAGTAACGGCTTTTTTGGGCATATTCACAACTATCAATGAACACATTATTGAAAATGCTCCAAAACCTCGTGGTTTTGTTGGATCTTCCGACACTGATACATCCCTTTCTTATCCGCTACTCATCGCCATCCTTAAGGACTTGGAAACTGTTGTGGAAGTTGCGGCTGAACACTTTTATGGAGACAAGAAATGGAATTTCATTATTGTCACTGAAGCTATGAAGTAAGTATCTTGTTTCTTCTGATCACTTGGATCTATACTACATGCTTAGTCGGCATTATGATATCCTGGCCTCTGATTTAGGTTAGTCTTGTTTCAGGTCTCTGATTAGGTTAGCCTTGTTTCGGAATAGCGGGTATAAGATGCTTCTTCAAGGAGGGGAAACACCTAACGATGAGAAAGATTCTAACCAAACAGAGTCGCAAAATAGAGCTGGTAATTCAGATATGAATCATGGACCTCATAGTTTCGTAAACCAGAATCATCATAATCCATGGAACATGGAAGGACGGGCAATGTCAGCTTTAAATTCATTTGGTCAGAATGCAAGATCAAGAACAACAATAACATCTACCTCAGGCTGGTCTCCAAGAGTTCAACATCAGCAAGCAGTTATAGAGCCTTCAATGATCAAGGAGAGGCGAAAAACTCTCTCCGAGCTTTTATCTGAGAAGGGAGTTAATGGAGCGTTATTTGCAATGGGTGAGGTTCTTTTCATAACGAGACCGCTCATTTACGTTCTTTTCATCAGAAAATACGGAATCCGGTCTTGGATTCCCTGGGCTATTTCTCTTTCCGTGGACACACTGGGAATGGGTATTCTTGCAAATTCGAAGTGGTGGGGGGAGAAGAGCAAGCAAATCCATTTCTCCGGACCTGAAAAGGATGAGGTTAGAAATTTTCTCGTACCTCAATCGATCACAGTAATGTTGAACCGGTTTAACTGATATTTCTTGTTTCAAATTCACAGCTTAGGAGACGGAAGCTGCTATGGGCATTATACCTCATGAGAGATCCATTCTTCACCAAGTACACAAGGTGAGCGTTTATGAGTCCCATTTCTTAGGGGGTCTAATCCGGTTTTTGGTTTGTTTTTTAAAATTTATGAAGTTTAGAAAGCTAAGGAAAGTTATTACATTGGTTTCAATTATGGTTTGTTCTATAGTGGCAAAAAAGTGAAACCGAATTGGTTTATTTAATCTTGGCTCTTAGCTTTAGTCAATATCAGATTGGGCATCCCTAGGTTTAGGCTTATAGCTTAAGCTATCTCAACTAATAATATACCGATATGATTGGCTGGGGATTGTAGGCAAAAGCTGGAAAGCTCTCAAAAGACGCTGGAACCAATTCCGTTGATCGGATTCCTCACAGGTATACATATAAAATTTCATATCATTCACAAGATAACTGAAACTCGTGTTTACTTGCATTTATTGACTGTCTTTTTTGGTTCTCTCGTGGAAACTGCAGAGAAAATTGTGGAGCTTTTGGAGGGAGCTCAGTCACGGTACACTTACATATCGGGATCATGAAGTTGACCGTTACTAATGGTTTTTGCAACGGAAGAAAAGAAGAATATATCGCCATTGTTGGAATACTTTATAGATCTTGGATGGAAGACGTAGGGAATGGTTTCAGGCTCTTGTAAGAAATCTGCATTTATTGCAGTTTAGGACATGATCATTCACAGACAAATGTTTTACCTGTTTATGTCTGAAGAACGGACTTATACAATAAAACAAGCAATAGCGTGTTCATCCCAGAATCGTTATTCGTTAGCGGAGGTTAAAAAGGTAGTAGTCTAAGTGTAACAACCGGTATTTTTTTTTGGTAATAAATTTGCATAAGAAAGAGTGAAAGAAGATTGTAGTATGATTTTAATGCATGAGAATTAAACCCATCATATACCCCAATCATCCTGAATTATTTAATGCTGACGTAGTGATATGCTGTGCAAAAGTGGCTGCCAAAATGACAACATTATCCCTCGGTGGTAGGCCCGAATCTGTTGTCCCCCTCCTATCATCTATGTGTTGTGTGGAACCTACACAACTTGGTTATCAGCTAAATTGGTCTTGAATTTGTGTTTAGGGTTTAATCGAGTTCGGTTTACTTCTAAATTCTAATCTGATCCGGTTTTTTTCTGCAATCTCTAGGGTGTGCCAGGGAGAGTGGTAGGGTCCAAGAGTTGGGCCTAGCCCTCAACAATGTGTGGTGTAACCGGCACTTGGATAGTACTAGCAGTAGGGTCCGAGTTAAGCTCAGGTCCACACTTTCACTCTTATGTAGCCCTATCTTTTTCTGGTGGTAGGGTCCCCTCTTTCCGGTCGGTCATATGTAGTAATAGCCTAATGGTTTCATCAAACCCGCTTCGGCGTTTAAATGGACTAATGGAGAACTAACCTATGAGCTCAAAATTAGTTTGAATTGGTTACAATCTAGTTAATGTCGAACTAAGACTTAAACCGTTTACTTTTTTTTTTCTCTTATTAGTTCGGCTTGTATTGGATTTATGTTTGATATCTGGATTGGAATATTGTTTGTCCAAGTACAATTACGTAAGTATGCGTATATGTTTTGTGACCGGTTAAGTTAAAAAAGGACGATAGGATTTTGGAATCCAGGTAAGGATTATTCCATAGACACTAATTAGCTTCCTTTTTTTGTTTGGTGGCGCAGCCTTGTGACCTACATAAATGGGGTCCGACCCCATGTATGGGCAGCTTTTTTTCCCAAAAAGATATATTTTATTTCCTACCCAATAATAATTACTTATTTACAATCTTTTCAACCATTTTGAAAAGTTAAAACTTGACGGCTTTACAAACACTATTACTACTGCTGAGTGGTGATAGAACTTTATTTTGTAGCAAGCTAGGTGATTAGTTTGGGAGTGTACTTACTAAGTAACCAGAATGAATTTTTAATCAAACATGATGTATTTAAGATTTGAAGCTTCTCTTAGGTTAAAAACCAAGTAAACACTACAGTTTAAAAAAAAAAAACTTTTGGGAAAAAATAAATAAAGTTAGCTGGACCCCATTGTCGAGATGGTCCCATAATTAAACTGATATATAATAAGAAGATAAAGAAATGAAACGGGATTAGTCCACGTAGTAAAATCAGAATGATTCTTTTAAAGATCATCCAACACATCAAGACCGTTGATTTATTCCCGCATCAAAAAAGCGGTCAATACTACTTACTATTCTCAGTTTCTCACTTGCTCTCTCTGTTATTATATAAAGAGAGACGACGAGTCCACATTTACTAATTAATCTCCTTGGACGTGTAACGCCGTTAAATCGATTCTTTCCCACTGCCATCCTCCGCTTTCTCCGTTTCGCTTTCCCGCCGTCATCTCCACCGTCCGTTTATATTTCTCAATGGCGACGTATCATCAGAAGCAAGAAGAAGTTGGAGTCAAAGATCAAACCCTTAGTAGAGCCGTTATCATCAACGGCGTCAGAAACGTCGAGACTTCAAGACCTTTCCAAGTAAACCCCACTGTTAGTCTCGAACCCAAGCCGGAGCCGGTGATGCAGATGCAGATGCAAGCTCCGTTGTCTTTAGCTCCACCGTCGTCGACTGGACTCCCATTGAAGAGAGCTTCTACTAAAGACCGTCACACTAAGGTCGAAGGGAGAGGGAGAAGGATACGGATGCCTGCCACGTGTGCGGCTAGGATATTTCAACTGACACGAGAGTTAGGTCACAAGTCCGACGGGGAGACGATTCGGTGGTTGTTGGAGAACGCAGAGCCGGCGATTATAGCCGCCACGGGTACGGGAACGGTTCCCGCTATAGCTATGTCGGTTAACGGAACCCTAAAAATCCCGACGACGACGAACGCTGATTCCGATTTGGGTGACAACCCGATGAAGAAGAAACGTAAACGACCTTCTAACAGTGAGTATATTGACATAAACGACGCCGTTTCAGCTTCCTCCGGTTTAGCTCCCATTACTACGACGACGATGACGACGACGATGATCCAACAACGTCCTGCTGCACCATCCACCACCGTGGCTCAGCAACATATGTATCCGATGTGGGCGATTCCATCAAACGCAGTGATCCCGACGGTCGGAGCTTTCTTCTTGGTTCCACAAATCGCTGGTCCTTCGAATCAGCCTCAGTTATTAGCTTTTCCCGCCGCCGCAGCTGCTCCGCCGTCGTCCTACGTCGCGGCTGTGCAGCAGGCATCATCGTTGGCTAGACCACCACCACCTTCTCAGCAGGTTTACCCGGGCAGCGGCGTTTCAGACGTAAGCGGTTCGAATTCATCAAGAACGACGTCGGCTATGGCTCCGAGCTCAAGCTCCAGAATAACAACAGGCGGTTCATCGTCTGCTGCAACAACAACGACGACGCACACGCTGAGAGACTTCTCGCTAGAGATATACGAGAAACAAGAGCTTCACCAGTTCATGAGCACAACAACAACACGGTCATCGAACAACTGAAGAGCAACGACAGCGTATTAGCGATCTGGAAAAGGCACGTGGGCACGTGAAGAAGCGCACGTGTTAAGTGGGCCTTGAATTTAGGCAAGAAATGGGGTCCATGTCGATGGTGGGTCAACACGCACCAAAAGAAAGAAGAGAGAGTGGGGGAAAGAGGGGCCACACTGCTCCCACCTTACGTATAGCTTCCGAGGCAGCCAGGTTGGGTGTGGTGCCCCAAAATGGTTAGAGCTACGTGGTCCGTATGAAGTAGGACCAGCTTAAAAGCATTATTCCGAAACGTTTTTGGTGGGGGCTCACCACTTTGTCTTCACTTTTTTTTTTTTGGTCTTTGTTGTAATTAATCGAATTATCGAAGCCTTCTCTAAGTCATGGTCCACTCAACAACAAATGTGATATTGATGTTTTTTAATTGTCATAGAATCTGTAACAAAACGAATATGTCTTTTAATCTAGGAATATGCACTCAATAGCACAATTTTGGAGCATAATTAAGTAAATACCCCAATAGTACAGTGTCCGCTCAGATTCAATTTTTTGCAACTTTATGTAACTATTTAGCCCCTCTCTCTCCCTTCTTCTCTCTCTCCCCTACCTCTCTCTCTCCCTACGTCTCTCCCTTCTTCTCTCTCTCCCCCTCTCTCCCTTCTTCTCTCTCCCCTCTCTCCCTTCTCTCCCTATGAGTTTAAGTACACAACGATTCCCCTCTCTCCCCCTGTCTCCCTTCCCCTCTCTCTCTCCCTGCCTAATTAGTTTCCATCACAAATGTTATTTTTTTTAATACACATGTAGTTTAAGTACACATTTAAACTCTTTTTCATGGAGGGTGTTTATGACTTTATACTTACTCTCATTTAGCCAGCCGGTGGTATATACTAACATAAAACCAAATCGATGGTATTTCCTTAATTTTATTTCAGAATTGTGGTATCTATTAATAATACCCTTTAATCTAAATGAATTCTAATGTTGTTTTTCCTAAAATTGTTGAGGCGTTACGAATGATCAGAGTTAAGACTTAAGATCAATGTTTACAAGCTGTTAGCAAAAAACTTGGACAAGTATGTGTTTAAAAGAAAGCTTTTTTACTTCTTTTTTTTTTTTTTTTCATAAAACTAAAAGTCTCGTCTGTGTGTATTGGCGGGACCTAGTAAGTAGGAGGCTTTGATTGTACCACTAATACGGCTTCGTTTCGTGGGGCATGAAACCTTTCCACTCAAGAAGGGGTCACGACCACAAGTTTAACGCTAAGGAAATAAAAGGAACAGGCTGAGGTGGGGTCATACTTGGGTTTGTGTCTATCTAATCTTTATCGTTGAATTCTGTGGTCTTGTCCTAACCCTTGATTCTATTTATTTCGTCCATTGTTTTAATGAGTGAGTGAGTGGTAGTAGTTTTAATTTTATTTGTGTCACGGTCTCTACTCTCTCAAGTCTCAACGCCGGACAGGATTTTTACTCTATAAGATAACTTTATTTATGTTCGATTATCAAGATTCAAGTGTGGTTGGTTAAACCATGGTTCTCCTCCGTTTCTCACAGTTGATATATATATGTGTGTTTTAGATATCAAGATATGTATGAAAGTAAAAAAATTAAAATGTTAAACACAAAGGAAAAGGAATTATTGGAGGGCAGAGGCCTAACTAAAAAACCAACTTGGTGGATGGGGAAAAAGATCGAGAAGTGTTGGCTATAGGAGTTCACGTGGACTCGTACAAAAAATGACTTGTCGTTGTCGCTCTCTTCTTTTATTTCAGTGGACTCCTCGTTTTTAAATTTATCTTTTCTAGCCTATAAAATCTTTTTTATTTTTCTAACCAAAAATAAATAAATCAAATAAAAGGAAAATCTATGCCATGACATGGAAAAAATTAAGCCCAAAAACAGCTAATATAAGTGATAACATAACATTTAGCCCCATTAATTTGTAACAACCGAACCAAAAAAAGAAGCTGGAGTTTCCTCCATTGATGGAAATACATCGGACCCGTCCACATAGGACCCATCCCAGTCTTTCGCTGATCGGAATTATCAACCATCTTGGAAAATTTCTGGTATTCACTCAGAACTCGGATGGTAGAGTTACTAGGTGCAAAGTGTATTCGACGGAGTTTATCCCCTCTCCACTCATAGTTGAATATTTTGATGTGGGCTATACAATGCATTCTTTCTCGAGGACTAATTAGTTATTAGTCAGCGCTTCGAGACGGATAGTGGTGAGCTTCTTGCGATGGTCTATAACTCTGAAGATTGGCCGGCCTTTTCTAGCCATTTGGAGGATTTCATTGGACTCAAGGCGGCGTTCCCACTATTCTCACTCACTTAGATTCCATAGGTGTCAAACTTCAAGGCGAATTGTCTAGCTTGAACGTCGCAATCTCTTCTTTCTGAAACTTCATTTGTAAACTCTTATCCTCCGGTTTGGGCAACCAACACCGTGAGGTTTAATTTAATGTATGGTTGACAAAAAAAAGGCTGGAGCAGATTGTATTTTGCGACAAAAAAAATCTCTTCTTCCTTGGGCCCTTTCCGCGACCGGTTTGCTTCAGTTTCTCTCACTCCCACTTCCTTGACATGTAAGTTAGTAATGTTGGCTCTCAACGAATCGTCACGGAAAACCCTAAATTTGGAACCATCGCACTACGAAAAATCCCTAATTCCTTGGTCGAGAGTAAAAACGGCACAAAAGGCTCTGGCAAACCCTAGTTAGAGAGTCAAGACTTGAGAGGTAGTTTCCCCTCTCTCAATTACTCATAAATTTATCTCAATTAGTTCGTAGATTGATTTTTTTTTGTAATAAACTTGAATTGCTTCCTATGAATGCGATATTGAAATTGAAATTGCTACGATTCATTTAGGTTTTGTAGTCGGCATGTGCAACGAAATAATGGATGCCATGATCGGCGCCAAACGTTACGTGGACGCCATGGCTATGTTCTACAACTTCTTCAACGAGTGTAAGCTTATTCCCAACATCGTCTTTTTCAACCACATGATCAAAGTCCACTGTAATGAAAATCTCCTAAACAAAGCCCTCCAACTATACCGTTACACCAGAGTTTCACGTCGAGACAATTAAGACATACATGATTCTGACCAAAGGTCTTGTCCACGCAGGGAGGATCTATGAAGCTGTGGATATGATTAAGGCGGTAGGTATGTATGATTCAATTGGATACACCTATCTGTTTCGTGGCTTCTTAGATCTGGACTCTTCCACACAGCTGATCAATTAGCCGATGAATTTTTAGACAATATACCTCCTGATCTTTATGACCACTACAAAATAGCGATGGTGAATGCAGAATTTGTGGATTTACAGCTCAATCACCAATGAATTATCTTCATGTTGTATGCGACGGTTGGAAATACCCTTTTGAGAATCTTGCTAAAGCACACTAAGATATATGAGGCGTGGGCATTGTTCAAGGGGATGATAAACATTCTAACATGAGGTTATGACAGTGATGAGTTTGGTCGACCTTACAATGGTGTAGATTGTTTCGATTCAGAGGCTATTAATATGATGGTGAATGGGTATTTCAATATCGGCAACTTTAAGGAGGCAATGGATACTTTCAAGTTGGGAGCTTCGTTTTCTCCATGTTATACTAACATTATCGATAGATTTTGCGAGCTTGGAATGATGACTGAGGCAGAGGGTTTGTTTGAGGGAATGTGGTAAAACAAAGAAGACTTGGTCTTGTCCCATGAGATTCCTACATTTATATCAATGATCAATAGATATGTTAAGGTTGGAAGAGTGGATGATGCTCGACGGATGTTAAAAAGAGGGTAGATGTAAATCTACTCAAGGTTTCTGTTCGTCAGGCCGAGTAGAGAGCTTCTAGTTTAAGTTGCATTCATTTTGCAATGTATTAGTATTATACTTTCTGATATGAAGCAAACATATTCATTGATCATTGATTTAAATGTAGAACAATTATTAAATTTGTGATGTCTTCTGAATATTTAAATTTGTGATACATCGATATCCATGCCTGAGAGATAGAGAAAGGGGAAAATGCTACATCTATTATTGAAAGTGATGTTATATTTTTTTTTTGTATCTACTAGAAATAAGTAATTCAAATTAGTATCATTTAATTTTTGATGCAAATTAATTGATGTAACTGGCCCTTTTTTGTAGTGTTGGTAAAGTCAAGGTTATAAGTTTCGATATAAATTTGTTCTAAATTAGATACAAGCTGGTATTCAATAACAATATTGATTTGAATATAATTTTTTTAATATATTATTTATTTTATTTTTAAAAGTTATAAGGAAGTGGAGAGAAAAGGCATTGTTAATGAGAAAATGTCAAAACTCTATGAAAAAAATCAATTAGACATGAGATAACATCAAACTAGAAATAAGTTAAGAGGCTTACATGTGATTATGGCCAAAGACTAATTATGATATAATTAAGGACGCAAATAAGTAAGTATTATTAGCTTAATTTTGTCAAGACATATTTTATTTTCAATACAAATATATTTTATCAATATTAGCTTAATGCGAGTACCATAATGTGAACTTACCAACACTATTACACTCAATATTTTTTTTATTTTATTTTTTGACATTCACTCAACATTTACTTTATCATTTTCATTTGCAATTGCTACACGAAAAAACAAAAGATTAATAAGATGAACACACTTCTATATTATTCGCATGATATTACTATCAATTTGTATGCAACATGAATTAATTCAGCTCATAACTTTAGATGGTGCCTTGCACAAGCTTAGTACAGATTAAGCTAATAGTACTTACCTATTTGGTGACTTTGAAGGTATTTAGTATTTATATATAAATTCAATTAGACTTGAGATAACATCAAACTATAAATAAGTTAAGAGTTTTACATAAATGATATGAAATAGATTTACCTTTCTTTACATCAAAACGTTTCAACATAATATGAGTCATATATTATAGCAGTCACCAAATTACACAGAGACTAGAGTCTTGCATAACCATTTTTTGCTTGTTTACCAACACAACCTTTGTGTAAGTCTACTCAAGGTTGATGTTAGTGAGGCCAATTAGAGAGCTTCTTGAGATTGGATGCCTACACCAAAGTTATTATTATTTTTTGAGGTCTTTAAAAGAAGTTTTTTTTAGTTGAAGTTGCATTCATTTTGCAATGTATTATACTTTCTGATAGAAAGTAAACATATTCATTGATCATTGATCTAAATGTAGAATAATTATTAAATTTGTGATGTCTTCTGAATATTTAAATTTTTGATGTCTTCAGAACATCAATATTCATGCTCTCGAGAGAGAAAGAGGAAAATTCTACATCACATAAACATCTATTATTGAAAGTGATGTTATGTTTTTTTTTTGTATCGACTAGAAATAAGTAATTCAAATTAGTATCACTTAATTTTTGATGCAAATTAATTGATATAACTGACCCTTTTTTGTAGTGTTGGTAAAGTCAAGGTTATATAAGCTTTCATATTAAATTGTTCTATATTCGATACAAGCTGGTATTCAATAACAATATTGATTTGAATATAATTTATTTAAAATATTATTTATTTTCTTTTAAAAATTTATAATAAAGCGGAGAGAAAATTCATTGTTATTGAGGTTATGATATTCAATGAGAAAATGTCAAAATTTAAGAAAAAATAAATTAGACGTGAATTAACATCAAACTAGAAATAAGTTAAGGGCTTTACATGTGATTATGGCCAAAGATTAATTATGATATAATTAAGGACACAAATAAGTAAGTATTATTAGCTTAATTTTGTCAAGGCATATTTTATTGTCAATAAAAAAAATAATTAATCAATATTAGCTTAAAGGTGTCAATATGAGTATCATAATGTGAACTTACCAACATTATTTAACTCGACATTTACTTTATCATTTTCATTTGCAATCGCTACACGAGTAAACAAAACATCAATGAACACACTTCTCTATAATATTCGCTTGACATTACTATCAATTTGTATGCAACGTGAATTACTTTCAGCTCATGACTTTAGATGCTGCCTTGCACAAGCTTAGTATAAATTAAGCTAATAATACTTACCTTAGGTAAGTTACCTATTTGGTGACTTTGAAGGTATTTAGTATTTATATACAAATTCAATTAGACCTGAGATAACATCAAACTATAAATAATTAATGAGGCAATGGATACTTTCAAGCTGGAAGCTTCGTTTTCTCCGTGTTATACTAACATTATCGACAGGGTTTGCGAGCTTGGAATGATGACTGAGGCAGATGGTTTGTTTGAAGGAATGTGGTCAAACAAATAAGACTTAATCTTCTACCATGAGATTCCTACATTTAGATCAATAATCAATGGATATGTTAAGGCTCGGAGGGTCCATGTTGCTCAACGGATGTTGAGAAAGATGGTGGATACAAGTCTACTCAAGGTTGCTGTTCGTTAGACCGATTAGAGCTTTATATGCCTATACCAAAGTTTCTCTTACCATTTGTGTTTTTTTTAGGTCTTTAAAATAAGTTAAAGTTTACTTTCAGTTTGCAATCTATACTAGTATTTTTGCAGCAGTTTTTGCTCAAAAATACTAATGAGGAAAGTTTTTGCAATTAATGCTACTAATGCAATTAATTCTGTCGACCTCTAGCAATTTTATATGGACCTCTTAGTATTTTATGGGCCTCTTGATAATTCATAAGTTAAGAGCCTCCATTTTTTTAGGTTGTAGACAAAACAATGTCCAAAATTTTATAGGATCCGCGAAAATATACTCTTTTGCTAATAATCTAGATAAAATTTCCAGAAAATGAATTTGTAGACAAAATTTCCGGAAAATTACATTGCAATAACTACGACATTAATAATATTCTCAATTGCCAAAATGATTCTGAATACAAATGAGTAGACCTTTGATTTATCAGACATTCAAACTTTAAAAAAAATTATTTGATTTATTCTGGTTCTTTATTTTAAAGATTTTTAAAAGGTTAAATATGAAAAATATTTAAAACTTTTAAAAATTTAAATATGATAAATATTATACAGTAGGTACACAATAAATATTAAAAGTTGAAATGATATAGTGTGAGTTAAAAATATCTCGGGACGGTTTAATAGCGGGATGAGTTTTATCGATATTTATATAAATTAAAAAATATCAGTAATTCGGTATTACACTGTAAAACATCATTTCAATATTTTGTTAACACTGTGAGTATCAGAGAATAGACATATCTAATTAAAATATTATATAAAAAATAAATTATATTGCGGTATTATATGGATTAGTTAACAATTATTATATAATTATAACATATTTTTCCAACAAATACAATTTATAATTTTAATATTTTAATTATAAATAATTTGGGCCCGCGGTGTACCGCGGGTTCTAATCTAGTGTATTAGTATTATACTTTCTCTCATAGAAAGCAAACATAAATCTCTTTATCTGTGTTTAACATATATGTCATACTATGCATGATCAATGCATGATCGATGTCAAACACAACGAAAACATTAAATTAAATTGAAAACAGGTTTTTGAAAAAAAACAAGAGCAAAGATCATACAATTTGCCAAAGATGAGAATATAAAACTAAGAAAGTATTTACTTTCTTTCCTTTCCCATTTTTCATTTTCTTTTTCACTTTTTCTCTCTGTTTTTTAATGAATTACTAAAATATAAAACATAAATTTTCCTCTCAGAAGTCAGAACCGAACCCTAGCTTCTCTCTTACTCCGTCGGGATGTCCCTCCGCCGCATCATCCTCGGCCTCTCTAAGTCTTTGGCTTTCTCTGGTCGTAACTTCTGCACCGCCGCCGTGGGAAGAGACTTCTCCTCGCTGACCGATAAAGTTAAACAGGCGTATATCCGCCGCGGCAGCATCAGCCACAAAACGTGTCCCCTTCTCTCAAACCCTCCTTACCCCATCCCCAAAATCAGAGATCTCTGTGAGCACAACACTCAACGGCCGGAGCACAACAAGTCGAATCAATATTGCGGTGAGAGCTATCTACACTCGACGGTCAAGTTCTTGATCCACAATCTCTCCCACCTCGACACGGCGATGGAGTACGCACGCTTGACGGCTTTCACCAAAACTCGCGGCGCAACCACAACCGCTACATGCGACCTTATAATCGTAGCCTTGTGCAAGGCCAAACGGTACAGAGACGCCTACGACCTCTTCCATTACTTTTTCAACGAATGCAGCATTAAACTCAGCATATGTTGCTGCAATCACATCGTTAAAGCTCTCTGCGACGATGGCCGTGCCCACGAGGCTCTTCAACTCCATCACCACATGCGCAACGAGAGCAATAGCGATCCTTCCTTGTGTCTTGATTATCAGACATACCGTACCTTGACCAAAGGTTTGTGGGATGCCGGGAAGATGGATGATGCTCTAGATTTGGTAAAAGATGTCTTCTCTCTGAGATTTGCAAAACCCGAGGACTACGAAACTGTGGTTTCTCATTTCTCGGATCAGCAAGATTTTGACAAAAGCTGGGCGCTCTGTTGTGCCGCTAACCTGGGCATGACCGAGCTTAACGGTGGCAACAACAGTTACCCAACGGTAACCGTGACCGCCATAACGGTGACGCTCATTGAGCACTGTTTCAGTCGACGTCAAGAGGAAACAGCGATGGAATTTTACACTTGTTTGTTAGAAACAAACCCGATGGTCGAAGATGCTTCCAAGAAACAACTCTTGGAAGTTTTATATAAGTGCGGTAAGAGAAGCGAAGGTTGGTCGGTGTTCCGTCACGTGTACGCTTATCCTAGTGATAGTAACGAGGAGTCAGAGCACTCAGAGCCTATAATAAATACAATGATCGTTGATGAGCTTTTCAAGCTGGGATGCCAAGCAGATACATGCACAGATACAGGGATGTACCTTACGCCAACATAATCACGAGGTGTTGCGAAGATGGGAAGTTGTTGTCCAAGGCAAGTAAGATCTTTCGTGAGTTAATAAAGGAGGATCCATCGGCTTGCACGATTTCAAAATTCGAAGAAATTATCAATGCGTATCTAAAGGCTGGGAGGCTCGATGATGCGTTGGATACAGCAAACAAGATGGTGGATGCACATCTAAGCCAAGTTTCTTCGTTGTTAAAGAGTTGACGCCAACGATCAAATTGGTTAGGTTATTATACTCTACTCTACTAAGTAATTTCAGCTTCATGTTATTTTCATCATCAGTTTCAGTTTCTTTTTTCGAACATGTGAGCTTCATGAATTAATTTATTATTTATTTTCACGTTTGTGTATTAATTTTGTAATGGATGTGTTCACTAATAATTATCGAATTACGGGTTCACCCCAAAGGCCTGACTTGGGTTCCACTTTCCAATATAAAATGGTCTGAGTCAAAAACTTGGGGTCAATGTCACCGTTGACTAGTTGACTAGTTGGGGCCGTCTTACCTCCCTTCGGTGACAATTTTGACAATGCGAGCTTATAAAACACTCGTCTAGTATTTTATAGCGTTAGCATGCATCAAAAGCTTATGACGAATACATAACATATTATGTTGTCAAACCTAACGAACGAAAATAATCATATTTAGAGAACAATTAATATTCTTTATTTAGTGCATCCAATGGTAATCCTTTTTTTTCTTCTACGGCGCTGCATTTAAGAAGAATATATATTATTTCTTTGTACGTCCATACGTGTTTCCATTTGTTTTTTTCCCACTTACCATGTAACTAAAATATACTTAAAACAGAATTAATTATATAAGAATCCTATTAGGTTTTTATATTCCGCGGCAAAGATGTTCCTCCGCCGCATTGTCATCGGCCTCTCAAAGTCTTCACCTTTCTCAAATCATAACTTGTCCACCGCCGCCAAAGCCACCTTGGCGCGGTACCCACTGGGGAAAGATCTCTGGGAGCTGACCGATGAGCTGATGGAGGAAGTTGAACCGGAGTCTATCTCTCTCGTAACCGGGCGTCCGGTTTCTCTACGGTACAGAGTGAAAACGATGATTGGGCTATCAGATCTTGACGGAGCGGCTGAGTTGGCTCGTCTCGCAGTCTTGAAAAAGCTTCGTGGTCGTCCTGACACAGTCCGCGTATGCAACGCCGTGATCAGAGCCATGTGCCAGGCGAAACGGTACATTGACGGCATCTCTCTGTTCCATTACTTCTTCAACGAGTATAAGATCGTCCCTAACATCGTCTCTCTTCTGTGACATGGGTCGTTTCGACGACGCACTGCAACTGTACCGTCACGCTGTTAAATTCGGTGCTGACAGACAGACAAACAGGCTGATGGCCGAAGCCTTTTTCAACGCCTATGAGCCCGAAGATGCTTGTAGGGTTTTGGACATAACGGATGCTACGGTTGATGATATGGTCACGGTGATTGTGCTTCGCGAGAACTTGGCTACTAAAGATGTTGATGATTACTTCGAAGAGTGGAGGCTCGAATACAAGGGCAAAACATTTGATCGGATTGCTACGATGTTCGTGGACTACTGGTTCAAACATGGCAACGAAGAGAAAGCTATGAAGTGTTATAGCTTCATCCCACAGGGGAAATGTCTGCGTGCGACCACTGGGAACACTCTTTTGACAATTTTGCTATCCAATGGTAAGAAAACAGAGGCTCGGGAGCTGTTCAACAAGATGATCAAAACCAACTGTTTCGATTCAGAGACGGTTAATGTAATGGTGGACGAGTGTTTCAAGATGGGCGAGTTTAAGGAGGCGATGGGCGTGTTCAACAAGTCACGAGAGGGAAAGGGAATGGCTAAGTGTTACAGTAACACGGTCGCTCGACTTTGCGAGCATGGGATGGTGTCGGAGGCAGAGGGCTTGTTTGAGGAAATGAGCTCTTACAAAGACTTGTCCCCTGATGTGCCCACATTCAGGTCGATGATCAATGGATACGTTCGTGCTGGGAGAGTCGATGATGCCCTCAAAACCTCGAAAACACTGGCGCTTTTGAACCTGCGCAAGGTTTCCATCTATCAGGATTAGATTATAGTGTACTATATCGATTCCCGATCTCTATCTGCTTCATAAGTATTAATCGGGAATAAAACTATGTGATTGATTAGTTGGGGAAATCCGAACAAACTATTTGATCACGAATAAATTTTTCATGATCCAAGTGTTGTGATTTCATGTCTTAATAATCCATGTGAACTCGGGCTTTTGGGATTTTTATCTAATACAATAAATCGTTAGTTGATAATTTATTTCTTTTCACAACATTTTTTAACTGTATCTATAAGACACCGTCGGTTAAATATCTCCTTTAGACTTTACTAGCTGGTTTATGTCTTGATCTACGTCACTACGTGACAATATCTGCCACTTCTAGTTCTAGATTCGGACTCTTTCTACATGTGTCTGTTGATATAACAAAGGTACAAAACCCTCGTCGTCTGTTAAACTACGTAGGACGAGTAGCATCCACATACTGTATAAGCATAATCCGGAAATTTTAAAAGCAACTCATCTGCAAGATCAAGACAATCTATTCGGATTTGCGGAATAATTTGTGCGAAGGCTCTTTTTTTTTAAAAAAAAAGTTGATTAATAATAAAAGCAATAAAATAAATTATATATGCATGTATATACTTGTTTAAATTCTCAATTATATAGATAAATAAATAAAGAGTAAAAGTTATATCTTTTTTACATATTTTACAAATTTACGTGTAAAAGCAATAAAAGAAATTATATATGCATGTAGTCACCAAACCAATAACAATTATTATTATTCACACGAACACACAAAAACAAAGAAGAAAATTTAATACATAGTCTAGTTCTTTACAATGGAGATCAATATCATAATCCCGATCAATCCTATCTTGGCACTACTTGTCTTGATCCTTGTTCTCAAGAGATACGACGGTTTTATGATCCTAGTTTGGCAGCCATTTGTGTTGACCAGAAGATTCCAGAAACAAGGAATCTCAGGCCCAAAGTACAGATTCTTGTACGGAAACATCGTCGAGATAAAGAAGATGAAGAGAGAAGCTCAGCTTTCGATTCTTGATCCCGGCTCCAACGATGTATTTTCCCGTGTTCTTCATCATTATCAACAATGGATATCTATATACGGTGCCGTTTCGTCAATCTCTCTCTTCGTTCATCTTTATATTTTTAGCCTTTTCTTAAATATATATATATGAACTTTCCTTAGAGGAGGGATGCGTAACACACAAGTTATCTCTATGGTATATATTATTAGGAGAGACATTTCTTTACTGGAGCTGAACAGAGCCGAGGATACGCATCTCAGATCCTGAACTTGCAAAACAGATCTTGTCAAGCAAGTTAGGTTTCTTTGTCAAATCACAGATAAGACCCGAGGTCATCAAACTTATCGGCATCATCAAAGGACATGTCTTTGTCGAAGGTACGGATTCGGTTCTCCATAGAAGAATCTTGAACCCTGCTTTCTCCATGGATAGGCTCAAGGTTTTTTGTTCCTTCTTTCTTAACTCAATTTGAGAACTTAACCTTAGAGAAGACAGACGACGTAGTTTATCTATTTTTTTTTTTGTGATTTTTGATTCTGTTGATCAGAACATGACCAACGTTATCATCAAAGATGTTTTTTTTTTTTTTTTTTTTTGTAAAACTGTAAATTTCATTAAAATGAAACGTTTGCAATGTTTTACATCACCGTTCTAAGAACTTGAGACCATCCCTTGCCCAAAAAAAAATAAAAAACAAGAAGGGTCTTACTAGGCGGACAATGAGTAGATCAACTAAACATATTTGAGCCAGATTTGCAGAAGATTTTGGAAATTCCTGCGAAACTGTTTTGCCAAGATCGCATCCCGGATTTGTCGGTCTAGTGCTTTGAAAAGAACTAGAGCGTCTGTGGAAATGTTGTTGTGGTATCGACTGTTGCGCTCCATCCAGATTGCATAAAGGGTGGCCTGAGCGACTAGTCTGCGCAAAGTGCGAGGAGACGTATTATCTCTGGTGTCAAGCCAAGCCGAGAAAGCTACCCAAGTGTGGAAGGTAATCGGACCGTAGCCAAGACGCGCGTTGATTTTCATCCAGAGTTGTTCACTTACCTCACAGTGAAGGAATAAGTGATCCCTGGATTCCAAGTAAGAGTCGCACAGGCAGCAGCTAGAGTCAATTTGCACACCCCAAGTGGCGAGCCTTGCTCTTGTGGGGAGTCTATCTAAGTGCATCAACCAAAACATGAAAGCTTGTCTCGGAACGTGCCCTTTGTACCATACCTGATCCGTCCACAATTGAGAAGCTGATTTGGGACGTAGAACTTCCCAAGTCCGCTTAGTGGAGAAAATGTTAAGTTCAGTCCCTTCCACCTTCCACACATAAGAATCCGACTCCGATGAGAGAGGGAGTTGAATGGAGGTTAGATGTATATGTAATGCTTCAGCAGGAAGAGAGCGAGCTGGAAAGAAGAGATGTTAGAGGAGTGGAAAGAAGAGATGAGTAAGGAAGAAAAAGAGCAGTCAAAGATTAGAAATTTGACATATTAAAAGAAAATTGACCAGCAAATAGATTTTGTTATACTTTTTCCACAAATCTAACTGTCCAAAGCCATAAAACAGCCACAACTATTTAACCACAAACCAGACACAAAATTATGTTGTGGCCATGTGTTGTAGCAATTTGTGGCTAATTATCCACAAAATTTTTTTATAGCTATTTGTAGCTAATTAGCCATGAATTAGCAAAAAGATGAGTATGTGGCTATTATTTCTGTAGCTATTTATAGTTATATTTTGGCTACTCTAAATTCTATGCACCAAAACTTATATGTATGATAAACAAATGATTTAATCTATATGATAGAAATTGTCTAACACACAAGTAACCAGAAGATTCGTGATAAACAAATTATTTAATCTATATGATAGATACGTGATAAATAAGTGGAAATGCAATCACGTATTAGGATATTTTGCGTCTTGCACAAGAATTGATGCCGCCGAGGGCTACTCCGCCGGAAGCAGCTGGATATTTTCCAGGGGGTTTGCTCCCTGAAGTCTATGGATCTTGCGGAAGGTGACCTCCCACCGGTTGTGGGGATCGAACAGGGTTCTCCCTCTATAGTGACGAAGGAGAATGAAGTTGTTTCTGGTAGTCCTCTGAAGCGCTCTTAGGTTTCTATGGTAAAAAATCCGGGGGACTTGTCAAAGGTTCAATACGTTAAAGTTACGAAGTAACTTAGCCGTCTTCAAAGGAAAAGGCGATTGATGGTATGCCTACGGTCCGACTACCAAATGAGGTGTTTGACGAGACTCATCCTCTATGGAAAGATTTCCTCGTCGGCAGATTTTTAGCTAAAACTCCTTTTGTGGGAGGGATCCATGCTTTGGTTAATAAAATTTGGACTCTTGGTGATAAGACGATTAAGATTGATGTTTTTGTAGTGGATAATACCACTGTGAGGTTTCGAATCAGGGATGAGCGTATGCGATCTCGTGTTTTGAAGAGAGGTATGTGGAATCTATGTGGTGTTCCAGTTGTTCTATCAAAGTGGAGTCCCATTGCAGAGTTGGAGCCTGAAGAGATTAAGACTGTTTCTATATGGGTTATAGTTAAGAATGTTCCTCCTAAATATTTCTCTTGGGAGGTGCTAAGTGCAATAACGAGCCCCCTCGGCACTCCAAAACAACTACATTCGGATACAGAGTCATGTAAGTCGTTCACTGAAGCTAAGGTTTTGGTGGAGGTGAATTTAACAAAACGTTTACCAAACAAAATGTCTTTTAAATCGGAGAAAGGAGGTGATACTATTGTGGAGTTTGTTTATCCCTGGCTGCCAGCTAGGTGTACCCTATGCTCTAAATGGGGCCATTTGGAAGATACATGTACAACGAAAAAGGATCAGGGGATTTCCTGTCCTAGTCAGCCTACACTTGAACAGTCGGAAAAGAACAGTGGGGAAAAGGTTGTTTCAGGTTCAGGTGGGGTCACGAATTTAGGCATTGTTGAGTCTTCTGAGCTAAAACAAGGGGTAACAGAGGTTGTTGTTGATCAAGTTGCTGAGAATACTGCAGATACGGAGGGTGAAAAGGACCTTGGTTGGACAACTCCTACTAAAGGGTTGCGAAGCCCAGTGAAACAGGTTGCTAGTTCAAAGGACATTTCGAATATGTCGAACTCTTTTTCCTGTTTGAGTGACAAAGGGGAACAGGGGGAGGCATTGGATACAACAGTCGGGGAGAGTAGTGGTCCGACTACCGCTAACTCTGATGTGGTGAATCTTCCTACTGATACTACGACTTCGGGGGCTGAAATGTTACTGGAGAAGCAGAACCAGGAGGGAGGCAATGCTCCTGAGCGTCAGGAGACGGGTCTATCTCTTCGACCTTCACTTCCTCGAGCCTCTAAAGGGGTTCATAAATTTGTTTCTACTACCAGTTCTCAGAGTTTTAGGGCTCAAGCTCCTAGTTCTCTGAAACCACGTCAAACCCCAACACAACTCTGATGTCAAGGTTTTTTTGGAACATGTGAGGCTTTAACAAGAAAGCAAAGCAGCGTGTTGTGAAGGAATGGATGGGACAGGGAAATTTTGATTTCGGTTGTCTGATTGAAACTAAGGTAAAGGAAAGACGAGCGGATAGAGTGGTGAGGTCTGTGTTTGCAGGCTGGTCTTTTCTATCAAACTACAACGAGCATCGGTTAGGGAAACTTTGGGTGGTTTGGAGGAACAATGTCAGGGTTACTCCGGTTTATCGATCTGCTCAGTTGATCACATGTTCTATCTATATCGAAGGGATGGAGGAGTTTTTTGTTTCTTTTATTTATGCTTCCAATTTGTCGGCTGAACGACAGGAATTGTGGACTGATCTCAGACACCATCAGGATTCTCCTTTGTTTCGGGACAAAGCTTGGCTTCTTTGTGGTGATTTCAATGAGATTTTAAATGGTGATGATCACTCTCATAATGCTTCTGTCCCTTTCTGCACACTCGGGATGAGGGATTTTCAGGACTTTGCAAGATATTGTGATCTTTCTGACATGCATTATCATGGTCAGAGGTTCACATGGTGCAATAAGAGGCAGGACGGGGTTATCTGCAAAAAACTTGACAGAGTTCTCATGAATAAGCATTGGCTACAACATTTTGCACATTCATATTCTGTCTTTGAGCCGGGAGGATGTTCAGACCACCTTCGCTGTCGGTTTTACCTCTCTGCAGTAGCTCCAAAAATCAAGAAACCCTTCAAGTTTATTAATGTCACTACGTCTCATCCAGATTTCACCAAGAAAGTGGATGAACACTGGAAAACATCACCACCTTTGTTCCATTCTACATCTGCAATGTATAAGTTATCCAAAAAACTTAAAGGACTGAAACCCTCTCTGCGATCTCTAGGGAAGCGCATGGTTGGCTCAATCTCAGTTGGTACAGAAGCAGCTTATAAGACCATGTGTGACTTGCAGGCTACAACGATGACGAACCCCTCATCTCAAGCTGTTTTTGATGAGGCGGCTGCTTATGATAAATGGAAGACACTATCTGATATCGAGGAACATTACTTGAAACAAAAAGCTAAGCTTCATTGGTTGAAAATAGGTGATCAAAATAATAAAGCTTTCCATACCGCAGCTACTATACATGAGTCGTGTAATAGCATCAAGGAGATTCAATGTGATGATGGTAGGGTAGTCACCACACAGGATCAGCTCAAAATTGAAGCTGCAAACTACTTCCAAGGCTTTCTTAATTTGCGACCTAAAAATTACACCTCTTGGTGCCAAAAGGAGTTAGAAGCTGTGTTGGATTTCAAATGTGCAGAGAGTGAGAAGTGTTTGCTTACACATGAGGTATCAAAGGAGGAGATTAGGAGGGTGTTATTTGCAATGCCTAGTTCGAAATCTCTGGGACCAGATGGGTTCACTGTGGAGTTTTTTAAGGCTTCATGGGGAACTATTGGTGATGATTTCGTGGTTGCTATTCAATCATTTTTCCGTACTGGTTTCTTGCCAAAAAGGGGTTAACTCGACTATATTGGCTCTCATTCCCAAGAAAAAGAAAACAAAGCTCATGAAAGACTATCGTCCGATATCCTGTTGTAATGTTCTCTATAATGTCATCTCGAAGATCCTGGCTAATAGGCTCAAGATCATACTACCAAAGCTCATCTCACCTAATCAATCGGCCTTCGTCAAGGATCGATTGCTCATGGAAAATGTGCTTCTAGCCACAGAACTCATTAAAGACTATCACAAGGATACAGTTTCCCCTCGTTGTGCTTTAAAGATTGATATATCTAAAGCTTTCGACTCTGTTCAATGGAGTTTTGATACACAGAGTTTTAAACCCTATTTTCCTACTGCAAGTGCACAGCAAAGAAGTAGTACTTAGGGGTCGAATCCCACGAAGACCAAGTTTTACTCTATGGTTCTATTGGTTCAATTTCAAGCTAAGACAATTCAAAGTTGGTTTTTGGTAACAATTAAGCGATTAAAAACGGTATAGAAAGGCAATAAACAAAACACTAGATCAGGGGTGATTCTCGGGAATTTCAGAGATAGCAACCAAACAACTATTCAGGGCATAAATTAAGTACCAGTCTAGAACTCAAACATAAATATAAACTGATCCACTGTCGTGGCATCAATAACTCTATCTGATCGATTCTGTGCGGAAACGCGGAGCACGTGCTCAGACATCCGGAGCACATGCTCGGCGGTCCATAAACCCTAAACTGTCGTTTGAGCCCAGAATCGCAGACAAGCATTAAAGAACAGGAATGATAAGTTCACAAATCACCTACACATCAACTTTCGCAGGTCTAGGATAATTTGCCCACTAATGTCTTTTCTAGCAACCTATTACACTTTTGATGAATAGATAAACCTAGAATCATAGATTGGGTGATCAAATCAACCTAAGCATTAAGTCTAACAATAGTGAAGACAATCGATTATATAAAGCCCTATTTGTGTTCTGTTGCTAACCCATGAAACCCCTTTTGAAACCCCTAATCTAGCAAAGAAAACTACTCAGACATAGAGAAATGAATCATAGCAAAAGATGAGAAATTCAATGACATAAAAATAAAAAGGGTTCAGAGAATGCTTCACAAGGTAGCCGCTCTTCTTCCTCTCACAAAAACGTCGCTCCAAAACAAAAGAAAAAGGTATATTCTCTCCCCTAAAAACCCTAGGTTAAATAGCATACAAGTAGAGAAAAATAAGGAAAGAATCCAAATTCAAATCTCCCTATTAAAAAAAACGATCTCCTCCCTCTTTCTCTCACAAAGGATCGCCTAAAATAAGGGGAATTAGGCAGGGAATCGGCGCCTAGATGCTTGCCACGTGTCGTCATGAATCCGTAGAGTTGGGAGCATGTGCTCGGAAATCGGGAGCATGTGCTCCTGGGTCTAAAATCAGCTTTTCTGCTCCAATTCAACTCCTTTCTGCTCCGATTGCTCCTGCTGTTCCAATCCTTGCTTTTAGCTTCCTAGCCTCTTATTATAACCTGAAAAGGACTCAAACAACTACAAAACTATCAAATAAACAGGGTCAAAGTGAGTCAAAACCGTAACATATCAAGTTTCTTACTCACCATTTTGAGAGCAATGGCTTTTCCTGAGCAGTACATTCTCTGGATCCAAACTTGTATTTTGACTGCATCTTTTTCTGTCCAAGTTAACGGAGAACTGGCTGGTTACTTTGGTAGCTCTCGCGGTTTACGCCAAGGTTGCTCACTTAGTCCATATCTCTTTGTTATCTGCATGAATGTCTTGTCCCGCAAGTTAGATGTGGCTGCGGTAAATAGAGTTTTTGGTTATCATCCCAAGTGTAAGCCACTGAAGCTCACTCACCTCTGTTTTGCTGATGACCTTATGGTGTTTGTGGATGGGTCCAAACAGTCGGTTTCAGGTGCTCTGTGGATCTTCGACGAATTTATGGTTCACTCAGGTTTGCACATTAGTATTGAAAAATCCACCATTTATACGGCTGGAATCCCCTCGACCATCAAAGAAGAGATCCTTCACCAGTTCCCATTCGCATGCGGTTCTCTCCCTGTCCGGTATCTTGGTCTACCACTTTTACCAAGAAGGATGACATCAGGGGACTATCTCCCTCTCATAGAAAAAATTCGATCACGGATTGCCTCGTGGACAGCTAGGATGCTCTCATTTGCTGGTAGACTTCAGCTTATTGGATCAGTTCTATTCAGTCTAACAAATTTCTGGATATCAGCGTTTAGGCTCCCTAAATCCTGCATTCAGGAGATTGATCGCCTATGTTCTGCTTTCTTGTGGTCCGGCCCTTCTTTGAACGCAAAGAAAACCAAAGTGGCTTGGTCTGATGTTTGTATGCCAAAGAGTGAAGGAGGTTTGGGGCTAAGATCAATCGCGTAAGCAAATAAAGTTAGCATGCTAAAACTTATCTGGAGAATTTCTTCGGCTAGAGGCTCTTTATGGGTTGATTGGGTGAAGAGATCTCTTATTCGCAGTGGTTCTTTCTGGGCAGAAAAGGATAACACAACTTGTGGATCATGGATTTGGCAAAAGCTTTTGAAATACAGAAGCCTAGCAAAACAGTTTATTAAGATGGAAGTGCATAATGGTGAATCAACCTCTTTTTGGTTTGATAACTGGTGTTCACTGGGATGTTTACATGATGTTTTGGGGGAAAGGGGTTTTATTGATCTCGGCATCCCAAAGACAAGCACCATCGCTGATGTTCTGACTAGGCAGCGGCGGTGGCGACATAGGTTCCCCTTACTCAATATTGTCGAGGATGAGATACAGAAACTGCAGGTTCATCCCTCTCGTGAGGCAAAAGATATACCACTATGGAAAGGGAAAAATGACTATTACCGGAACAGCTTCTCTACCAAGGAAACTTGGTCACATATCCATGTTTCTCACCCACACCTGGCCGAATACAGAGTGATATGGTTCTCACAAGCCACTCCTAAGTATGCCTTTCTCACTTGGTTGGTCTTTAAAAATAGAGTCGCAACAGGGGAAAAGCTGCAGCAATGGTCTCCACAGGCTAACGCAAGTTGTATGCTCTGCAACCACCCGTTAGAGACAAGGGACCACATATTCTTTCAATGTTCTTATTCACAGTTGGTGTGGGAAGGGCTAGTGAAGAAGCTCCTCGCAGACAAGTACACAAGTCACTGGCAAGAAGTCCTTTCTCTTCTCGCTGGTAATGCTCTTGACAAAACTTTACGATTCATCCTGGGTTATGCTTTTCAAACTACCATTTACTTACTTTGGAAAGAAAGGAATGGACGACGACACGATGAACACCCAATGACAGCAGAGAACCTGATTAAGCAGATCGACAAGTATGTCCGCAATCGTCTAAGCACACTTCAAGGAGGTCAAAGCACATCCATTCAAGTTTGGTTTGAAGCAAGATTCTACTGAATGTTTTATTTTTCAAACTGTTCTAAAGTGTTTTACGACATAATTTTTGTAAAACGTTTATTTTTCTTTTGAATATAATTTAACATTAAATTGAAAAAAAAAAAAAGTGGAAATGCAATCCACTTATGTTAGTGAAACAGCAGTTAATGTTTAATACACACACTTGATTTTTCCTTTTAAGTTTTAACTCATGAGTTTCTCTACATTAAGTACGCTGCACGGCTAGGGCTCTTTCTGATGAGATTATCATTGATGCTATACAAAATACTAACTCTTAAAAAACAGAGCAAAACAGGTAAAAATACTAAATTACTACGTACGACCTATAAACCAAAAATCTCTACTCTGTGAATTTTCATTAGTTCAGTATGTTTTCCCTAAATTGTTCTAGGGTTTGGAAGATGCGGGTAAAGAGAAGTTTGGAATGACTGAATACTCCAAACAACATCCTCTCCAAGCAACATATGATGAATGCATTCACGGATCCAAGTTGTCACAGAGGAATACTCCAAACAACATCCTTTCCATGGCTGAGAAATATGGATACATGAAGGACACATACCTCTTATGATGTATTGATGTATTGACATAATAATCAATAATACTATAAACATCCTTTCAAACTGAAAAACAAACAATAAGTAAAAAAAAAATATGATGAAAGTCAAACACCATTGATTCTATGATGAAAGTCAACATCATAGAAGACAAACATAAATGCTATGGTTGAACATACATTTTCTATAATACAAAACTATGATTTAACATAAATGCAGTGCTTGAAAAGAAGGCAACTTTTGTACATATAAATCAATATTCATTTATTATATTTGAATGAACTATTGTATTATTAGAGAACCATATAATCCTTATGTATGAAAATATTGATTTTCTATAAATTTTTGTCCGTTAATGTTAATAAATTGTGAATTTCATATATGTGTACTTATATGTTTATCTGCTCTGCAGGCTATGTGTCGCGTTTCTCGCCTTTGATGTTATCATTGTGGTCCTTTGCGTTGATGTCGCTTGTCTTATTGGTATTGTTGTTTGCTGTTGTTTGTCTTGCATCATTGTGGTATTGTACGCTTTGGCAGATCGGGTGAGTCAAAACAAAACAATTAGTTGTGTATGGGCAAGAGGCTTTTCTGATGCTTTATTGATGTCTTAGGAAGGCGCATCGGATGAGGAGATAGAGAGGCTCTCGAAATTCAAGTTTCTGATGGTAAGAAACTGAGAGAAAATGAACGGTGAGATACGAGAAACTCATGGAGGGATAATGACTCAACTTGGTGTCGTTGGTGTCAAACTCCGTGTCCAGTGGCGGATCTAGAAGATTATTTTGTGTGAGACACATATATGATATAAATTAATAATAGTAAATTTAATTTTATAAAAATTATTAAATAAATATGCGTCATAGCTAAAAATATTATGAAAGTATTATTTCTATTGGTTACAATTTTACTTTATTACATGTATTAGATATATAGTTAATTTAGTAATTGAAGAAAAGAAAAGAGTTAATTTAATCATTAGGAAATACAGTTACAAAACTACAATTCACTATAAAATATAAATATCTACACACACAAATTTAAACTCTAAAATAATAAATTAACTGAAAAAAAGAGATAACATTATTTAATGTTAGTAATTTTAATATCATTTTCAGTTAAGATATGACTACTTTGCAATAAAATTAAATTTGTTAAAAGTTTAATTGGGGAAAAAAAATCGAACTAAAAATGCTCATGGCAATAAGACGTAGACGGATGGAACCGAACCGAGGATGTAAAAGTAGGTGCTAAGTTACCAACTGAGCTAAAGAATTTATTACATTATATTTATTAGCTAAACTTGGTGTCCAACCCGGCCGTAACCACCAGACGATTAATTCTCTTTGTTGTCTACTGCGCAAAATAATATATATAGTCAAAATATTGTATATCTTATCTAATTGATTCACATAAAAAAAAATCTTATACAAAGCTCTAAATATTTTATGTTTCTGTTGATTCCAATTACAAAATCTGAGTCGCAAAATAAAGACGATTGTTGAAGCTTTTAAGCATGAGTTAATTATTCATCAAAAGAATTCAAAGTTAAACAAATGAGTTTTATTTAAATCTTTCTTTCTTTATTTATTTCATAGTACTTAAAATTATCAGATTTCATGATTGCTCAAACGTATTTTTTTTCCCCACAATCCCAATTTTGGAATAAATATATGGCAACAAAATGTCAAGATAATTAAATCTATACGAAAAAATTAGAAAGAAAAGGGAAAAAAATCAAGACGGGCGTTGATACGCACACCAAACAGGAACTCCGGTGACTACACGACCACCACCATAACCAGCAGTCGAAGCCATTGATGTCCTCTGTCTCCACATTTGATTATTGGTCGCCGCAGCAGCTTGCGAAGAACACGCAGCATACGAAGAAGACGGCAACGGTAATGATTTATAATCATTGTTACCGTCAGGTTTTACCATGATTGACACGTTGATGATCCCACATTTGTCACCATAATCATCTCTCAACCTGTAACTCAAGAAATTCAAATGCCCTTGTGGAGCAAAACCTCCCATGAAGTCCGTCACGGGAATCTTGGCGTGTCCAACAAGTTTCTCAGCTCCATTACTCGTTCGATAGCGTACCTCCACGGAGATGAACCTTACGCTTCCGTTTATTGGCATCTCAATATCGAATTTGTCTTTCCAAACCGGACAGCTCCCACCCAAATCATCCAAATTGGACTTCCAAGAATGTTTATCGTCGATACTGACGACGCTGTATGTTTTTTTCTTCAATGGTTTACGATCAACCTTGAGTCCTTCTGCTGAGATTACCTCAACCTCCAGTGATCGTTTCATTGTTGAATACGACGACATGGTCTCTTTATATGTTATGTGTGTTTTATGTTTTGTATGTGTATATGTCTCATCCTCTTTGCAAGAGATTCCCTTATTGTTTTGTATCTTGAAATTGAGAAAATGAGTGAGAGAGAGTGTATATGTAGCTTAAGCCAAATTGACCAATGAAGAAGACGCACGCTTTTTTCGTCGTTGTTTCCACTAACTTTCTAATAATGTTTTTGTTTATAGTTAGTATCTTATTTTCTGGGAAATTTCAACCTATTTTGTTTTGTTTTGTCAAGTTTAGTCATTTCGAGTTTTCGACCGTTGTATGGTTTTAAATTTATTTAATCAAATAATGGGAATATATTCTTTCTTTTTAAAAATCTTGTATTCGCGTAACGGGCATATATATTCTTATTCTGGATTTGATTTTTTAAACGTAAAGTATTATTATTGTTATTCTGTGCTTTTTACTCAGGGGATGAAAATTGTAATGATAAAGTTAGATATGTTATTTTTGAAAGAGATAGGAATGATGACGTGTTCGGTCGGATGGTTCCTGGAGGCTTGGCCGATGGCATGATCAACGGTGGCGTGCGGCGTGTCTACATTTAATAAAATGGTGCGTCTTGTTGCAAATTATTAATTTGCTTTGTTTACATCACTACATTGTACGTATATTCACTTAATTTCCCCTTGTAAATTAATCGTTATTATTTTATTTTATTTTGGATAAAAATCGTGTAGTTTTATTTTGTAAAGTACTCCGTAGATTTTTCTAAAGAAAGGGCGCGTCTCTCCACTACAGAAGACCTCTACAATTTTGCTTTCTAAAATTTGTTTTGTTTTAAACTTTTTGGTTTTCCACGAATACTATTTTCACGAATGTCTTTTAAAATTAGTATTTTTGTCAACAAGTTCAGTGTAGAAACTTCGTGTATATTATAATAGGCATTCACGAAATTAGAAACTTAGTTTGAGGGAAGTTATGAAAGTACGTTGTAGCTATAGATATTGATCTTAAGGAAAGAGATAGCGTACGTACGTGGAACGTAATCTTTGAGAAAGTCTTTGGCGTTAGTTGATGGAGTCGTTGATACGGCACGTGTCTTGTACACAAGCGATAAAATTGACTTGTAATTGAAGGTAACTGAAACTAGAATTCGAACGAAGTTTCAGGTTTAATTCTGTTCAAACGTACGTGGGCACGCGTTTTTCGTTCTCTGCACCAAACTAGACGACATTTAAAACATGCTACTCTGATCGTTGGCCATTTCGTATTAATCTCAATAACACAGTTTCACCACAGAATATAACAGACTTAATAGAAATTACTCGTATCTTCACTTTTGAGAGACTATTATTGTGAGTGGAAGTCCTATATAATATAGTGATGGAATCATTAAAAGAGCCATTAACCCCTCTCGTTAACACGAAGAGCTGCAATGGCCGTTGGGTTTAGAGGAAGAATAACTTACCGTCCGAGTACACACTATAGCCATTTTCTCACATTTGCGTATATATAAATGATAAGGACCAGTCAATTAATATAAATTCTTATAATAATCTTTTTACGTGATTCATCCACTTTCAAACAGTCGGTTTAGGGAATATCTGGGATAGGTAGAAACAGGTCTTTAAAATCTTGATCTTGGCCAACAAACACATACACAATATGACCTGCATGCATATATATGCATGCGCACGTCATGCGTAAAAAAAGTAACTACGGGCGTCATGACTCTGACTCTCATGAGCATCTTCTTCCCGTTTTATTTGTTAAACCATCATGATGAGCATCTAGACAAAAGTTAAAGTAACTGTGGAAAAAATCATACATACATCCCTATTCGTAAATTTTAAAACTAACCACGATGCTAACGACGACTACCTTTTTAATGGATTTTTGCGCCAGATGGTATCATGGTCATAAATATCAAAATATGTATTATATATATATATGACCGAATAGAATATGACTGTTGGGCTTAGCTTGCAGTGATGAATAATCATTACAGATTGTTTTTGGAAATTTATCGGGGTTTGCCTCGTTATTTCATATAAAACAATAATCAATGATACAATACGTTTTCTACAATGTTGTTGTGTTGTTGACTTGAGGGTTCAGTTGGCTGATTGCGGGAAAAAATACGAATTATTATTTACAAGGTAACGTTTACGTATGCAAATATTTTTTTCATATTGCATTTCAAATATTCAAAGATATGAAGGTTAGAAGGTATACCAATAATTTTGTCGAATGTTATAAAACGAGATTGTATATGAGAATTAATTATAGTCGCATGCATGCCAACAATTTGTTATCATTAGATCTTATGTTCAAATTAATTCATCTTTCTTTTGGTTGTTCAGATTAAGCTTTAATTTTAAGAGTTTTTAGGAAGGAAATAACAATTTGTACTATCGATCACTGCATGTTATCCAATGTGGAAAAAGAATGTAATTGATTTGATTTATACTTAACTCTAAAACACATGTGTATGATTCTTATAGCTGTGATCGATAGTACATGCATTTATGAAGTACTCGTTATTCGTTGATAGATAATTGACCAGCAAATAGCAAGTCTTTGTATTATATTTCGACTAACCTATATAGTTTTATGAACAAGTGCATGTTTATATAATAAAATTTTAATTTTGAGAAATTCCCGGTAATTGTTTCAGACATCTCAAGATCCCTTTATCGATCGGATCTACATGTCGAGATAACCAAAATAAACTATTTATATTTCAATAATTGAAATCTAAAAGACTAATATTGTTGGATATATTGGCATATGACGACAATATAATGTAAATAAATTTCATTGATGACAATAGTATAACAGACATCAAACCTGTGTTTTTCTTTTAGATAATGTTGACTCGACGATACATTTTTTAAACAAATACGTAGCGCACATCTAATATTTTTTTTATTGCTAAGCCCCGAAATTAATTATCAAAAAGTTGTCGCCTAACAATAAACCTAGACGACGTCATTACTCTGTCAATATTGTGTTTCATTGTTATTGTTATCCATCACTAACACCAACTACAAAAGTTGAAATGAAACATTAAGCGGTGTATTCACCAAACTACGTCTCATGTCTATAGTATTGATTGGCTATTGATCATGATGTCATTTACGCGCGCGACGTCAAATTAATATGCGTGACTTTTCACTTTTGGTCGTTTTTTCAACAAACAAAAATTGCAAGTATGATTGAAAAGAAGTATATACAGGTGCAGCCTATATATGAATTAACTTCCAAAAAACAAAAGCCAAATAAATGATGAATCTTATCGGTGAACATAATTATCCATTAATTAGGCTCATGCTCGTTGGATGGATAGGTACCATCCAAAAAATTGTGGTACTTAAATACTTATAGTCAAGATATCAGTCAACGTACGATACTAAAATATAATGTTAGTGACAACAAAATTTCAATAACAACTTCAGTTGTATAATAGAGGTGTCAGGTGTGTAATCAGTAATGTGTATATATATGAGTGGTTGTAAACCAAAAAAAAAGTACTCCTACACCATGTTTTAATAATCCATGTGAAATCGGGCTTTTGGGATTATTGATCTAATACAATAAATCGTTGCAATATTTTTATTAACCGCGCATTTCCAGCATCGATTATTTATATTTTTGTCTTTCTGTTTGTTTATTTGTTAAGCGGCCTTAGTCGAGTGGCAACTTGACCATAAGAAAAGTAAACCAGTACGTTTATTTTAAGATGTGGATAAAGTCAGGGAGGGTTACCACTTATCAGTGAACTAGAGATCAATTGAATTGATGGAAAAAAAAAATCAAAAACTCATTCCATCATTATCAGTTATGTAGAAAAAAAGATTGTGTCATTTTTTTGTTTTTTTTCCTTTTTGTGTGTGGAACACATGTATGTGTGTGATATATAGTAATTTGACATATTAAAAGAAATTTGACCAGCAAATAGACTTTGTTGTGCTTTTACCACATATCTAACTGTTCTTTTCTGTTTTTTTCCAAGATCTAATTGTTCTTTTTCTTTTGTTTTTCTGGTTTTCCATAGATGTAAATTGTTCATGTTTCGCTTTTTCTCACGCTCACGTAATAACAATGACGTCATATATGTGTCCAGCTGTTAGTGTTGCAAATAGTACATAAGACTGACAAATTAATGCTATACATATAAGACAAAGAAAATATGCATTAACCTATATATTAAGTAAACGTTCAACTAAAGACTTTTCACTTTTGGTCGTCCTTAGCAAAACACTTTTGCATGTACTATGTAGTATAAATTATCAAAGTAGGGCGAATGCAAAAAAAAAAAAAAAAATGAAACGATAATGGTAGAGCTGAACGTAAAATAAATAAAATGATGATCCTTTTCGGAAAAATTAATGAACCGCTCTACTATGCGTGGTAATGATGTATTTTGAAGCTTCAAAAAGTGATAAAATTATAGAAAAATCATAATCTTATGAAATGTCTAATGCGAATTGCCAATCTTTAGTGCATCTAACATCAAATGTGAAGAATTTGTTTTCATACTTTGCATCATGAGTCTTTATAAGACCGATCCCAAATAAATAAAACTAAGAACACCACGCATTTTGTCTTAAGCTAACTATTGTTTGTAACACTAAATCTTTCTTCTAATCTAAATTACATGTGTATTTTGGAAAAAGAACCGCTACTATGCGTTTTTTTTTTTTTTTTGTCAAACACTTGCTTTTTCATTCATTAAACCGGGTTTATTACAGATAAAGCGTTTTTTGCAAGGGCATCTGCCCGATGGTTGAGCTCCCTAGGGATAAATTTGAAAAAACACAAACTAAGTTGAGAGGATAGAGAGAGGATATCATGAAGAATCTCATGGAGTTCCTTTGATTGGATCTCCCGATTAAGAGCTTTGACAAGGTTCAGCGAGTCAGAAGCGAAGATGATGTTGGTGAAAGCCGATTCAATGGCCACTCTTACTGATGTCAGAGTTGCTAAAGCTTCAGCCATCAACGGTGAGGACACAAACGGAGTCGACGACTCTCCCTCCAAGATCAATGTGTCGTTTGGGTCCTTGAAAACCCATCCGAAACCTGCGTGGTTGTCTACTCGCCAGGCTGCATCCGAATAGGCCACAAAGGCAGATCCCCGATTTGGGAAACTCGGGGGGTCGCGTCTCTGGACTGGTTTGATCATGGATTTCGATTGGGCCTCTTGCCATTCTCGACAACGTACAATCGCCATTAATAGGGTTTCCGTAGGGGTTTGAGGGTCTTTGTTAAAAATCTTTTGATTTCGTGCCGTCCAAATCAACCATAGTATCCATGGTGCGAGGGGACCCAGAGTTAATTCCGTAGGTGGGAGGCTTGTCAGCTTTCCCGAGATGGTGATGCCCGATTTGATTGTACTAACTTCATGTGCCCTGAGTGTGGTAGACAGTGGAGCCATATGCCATAAACGTTCAGCAAAAGGGCAGTGAAAGAACAAATGAATAGTCGTCTCTTCGGCTCCACAGTGAGGGCATACCATGTTTGCATCGATCTGTTTCTGTTGTAGCTTTGCTCCCACTGGGAGTGCCTCTTGAGCCAGTTTCCAAAGGAACATTTTGATCTTTGGTGAGCATCTTAATTGCCAAATGGAAGAGAGCCAGTTAAAATCGGTTGCTGGAGGTGGTGGTAGAGGGTTGTCTCCTCTTTCGCTCAGTTGAAGTGCCTTATAGTATCCCAATTTTGCCGTGTATATACCAGTCGTGGTTGGTAGCCAAGCCCATTTATCTAGTGCCCCTGTTGTACTTGGCCTCAGTTTTAGGATATCATGCTCGTAGGCAGGTAGGATTTCTCTTAATAAGGGTACATTCCAATCACCCGAGTCCGGGAGAATAAGGTCCGCAACGCACAGTGAACTTGAAGCTTCTGTTGGAGGGCCCATTGGACACACCGGCTTGGTTAAAGATAACCAGGGGCTGTACCAGATTGGTGTATCCTTACCATTTGCGATAAGCTGGCCTAGTCTTTTCTTCAGTAGGTCTCGACCGATACATATGCCCCTCCAACCATGTGATGCATTTGCACACATAGGGCAGTCTAACAAGGAGGAAGACTTACAATATTTTCCAATCAGCACTTTGGCCAGGAGACACTCTGGATTTGTAAGTAGTCTCCAACCGAGTTTTGCTAGTAGTGCATCATTGAAATTCTTAATCTCTCTGAAACCCAAACCACCCTGTTTAAACGATCTTGTCATTCTCCTCCAGGATATCCAGCACATCTTCTTCCTACCGGAGTTTGAGTCCCACCAGAATCTGGTGAGTGCAGA
>NC_025690.1:25248095-25253262 GCF_000633955.1 Camelina sativa
GACAGTGGAGCCATATGCCATAAACGTTCAGCAAAAGGGCAGTGAAAGAACAAATGAATAGTCGTCTCTTCGGCTCCACAGTGAGGGCATACCATGTTTGCATCGATCTGTTTCTGTTGTAGCTTTGCTCCCACTGGGAGTGCCTCTTGAGCCAGTTTCCAAAGGAACATTTTGATCTTTGGTGAGCATCTTAATTGCCAAATGGAAGAGAGCCAGTTAAAATCGGTTGCTGGAGGTGGTGGTAGAGGGTTGTCTCCTCTTTCGCTTAGTTGAAGTGCCTTATAGTATCCCAATTTTGCCGTGTATATACCAGTCGTGGTTGGTAGCCAAGCCCATTTATCTAGTGCCCCTGTTGTACTTGGCCTCAGTTTTAGGATATCATGCTCGTAGGCAGGTAGGATTTCTCTTAATAAGGGTACATTCCAATCACCCGAGTCCGGGAGAATAAGGTCCGCAACGCACAGTGAACTTGAAGCTTCTGTTGGAGGGCCCATTGGACACACCGGCTTGGTTAAAGATAACCAGGGGCTGTACCAGATTGGTGTATCCTTACCATTTGCGATAAGCTGGCCTAGTCTTTTCTTCAGTAGGTCTCGACCGATACATATGCCCCTCCAACCATGTGATGCATTTGCACACATAGGGCAGTCTAACAAGGAGGAAGACTTACAATATTTTCCAATCAGCACTTTGGCCAGGAGACACTCTGGATTTGTAAGTAGTCTCCAACCGAGTTTTGCTAGTAGTGCATCATTGAAATTCTTAATCTCTCTGAAACCCAAACCACCCTGTTTAAACGATCTTGTCATTCTCCTCCAGGATATCCAGCACATCTTCTTCCTACCGGAGTTTGAGTCCCACCAGAATCTGGTGAGTGCAGACTGGATTCTTTTGCAGAGGGTGTTAGGAAGTTTGAAGCAAGTCATAGTGTATGTGGGCATAGAAGAGAGGACCGATTTGAGTAAGGTAAGCTTCCCAGCCGCAGATAGGAATCTTGAGGACCAGCTGATTGCTCTTTGTTTGATGCGATCTACAATTTGTGTGAACAGATCATTCTTTTTCCTTCCAAAGAGCTCAGGAAGTCCCAAGTATTTACCTTGACCGCCCTCTTTTGAGATAGCTAGATCTCTTTTTACCCTTTCTTTGGTCGCAGCACTGGTATTCTTAGCAAAGGTGACTGATGATTTCTCTGTATTAATCTTCTGACCTGATGCATCTTCATACTTTTGCAGTATTTGTTTAAGTTTCAAACAACTTTTATGGTCAGCTCTACAGGAAAAACATAGTATCATCAGCGAATAATAAATGATTAACTCGAGTACTAGCTTTTGCCACTCTTATACCAGGAAGACTTCCTTGTTCCTGAGCCTTGTTGCATAGACCAGATAGCACTTCACTACATAGGATGAAGACGTAAGGAGAAAGCGGGTCTCCCTGTCTGATGCCTCTTGTTGGTACTACCGATCCTAAAGCCTAAGAATACGACACAGAGGTAATACATTGCATGGTCCACCGGATCCAAATCTTGTGAAAACCCATTCTCTCCAGCACTGCCTCAATAAAATCCCATTCTAACCTGTCGTAAGCTTTGCTCATGTCAGTTTTAACTGCCATGGACACCCTTACTTTTGCATTTGAAGTTTTCAGGTAATGTAGGATCTCATGTGTGATCAGGACATTGTCGGATATTGCTCTGTGCNTCTGACCTGATGCATCTTCATACTTTTGCAGTATTTGTTTAAGTTTCAAACAACTTTTATGGTCAGCTCTACAGGAAAAACATAGTATCATCAGCGAATAATAAATGATTAACTCGAGTACTAGCTTTTGCCACTCTTATACCAGGAAGACTTCCTTGTTCCTGAGCCTTGTTGCATAGACCAGATAGCACTTCACTACATAGGATGAAGACGTAAGGAGAAAGCGGGTCTCCCTGTCTGATGCCTCTTGTTGGTACTACCGATCCTAAAGCCTAAGAATACGACACAGAGGTAATACATTGCATGGTCCACCGGATCCAAATCTTGTGAAAACCCATTCTCTCCAGCACTGCCTCAATAAAATCTCATTCTAACCTGTCGTAAGCTTTGCTCATGTCAGTTTTAACTGCCATGGACACCCTTACTTTTGCATTTGAAGTTTTCAGGTAATGTAGGATCTCATGTGTGATCAGGACATTGTCGGATATTGCTCTGTGCGGCACAAATGCCGATTGATTTTCGGAGATACATTTCTGCAGAATAGGTTGTAATCGCTTGGTTAAGATTTTGGAGATGATCTTGTAGTATATTGAGTATAGTGCGATAGGTCTATAGTCTGAAACCCTTTGTGGGCTTGGAATCTTGGGAATGAGCCTAGCATGTGTGTGATTTATTTACGGAGGTAAAACACCAGATACAAAGAAGGCTTGAATTTCTGCAATGATTTCAGTCCCCACTGTGTTCCAATTGGATTGGAAGAAACTTGATGAGAAGCCATCTGGCCCTGGGGCTTTATCCGGGTTAATGTCAAAGCAGGCTCTGTGAATTTCCTCTGCAGTTGGGATAATCGTCAGTTTTTCATTATCTTGTGAGGATATGCACGGGTTTAGGGCTTCCAGTACGACTGATCTCCTGTCACCTTCCTGTGAGGTAAAGATTTGTTGGAAATACTCTGTTATAGCCTGTACTATCTCTTTTTCCTCAAACACCGGGGCTCCCGCCGCTGATTCCATGACAGAAATATTGTTAATAGCTCTCTGACCTTTTGTTGCAGCATGGAAGTATCCGGTGTTTTTATCTCCCAAGGTTAGCCAGAGCTGTCGACTACGTTGCTGCCAGAAGGCTTCTTCTTGCTTATACGCATTGAGTAGTTTCATGTTGATGAGGGAGATTTCTTCTTGGTTGTCTATATCAGACTTCATACATGTTTCTAACTTCTCTCTTAGCACGTTAATCTCCTTTTGACTCTTTTCATGTTGGGCCTTACTCCAGGTGATTATAGCATGGCGACAGGCGCTTATACGTTCATTAACAGATCCCACAGGAATAGAGGCCCAAGCAGTGAGTATTATATTATGCACATCCATATTCTCTTTTAACCTCCTATCGTATCTAAATAAGCTTTTCCT
The DNA here is from genome assembly GCF_000633955.1 of Camelina sativa. Classification (NCBI taxonomy): domain Eukaryota; kingdom Viridiplantae; phylum Streptophyta; class Magnoliopsida; order Brassicales; family Brassicaceae; genus Camelina; species Camelina sativa. Next base: position 25,251,205 of record NC_025690.1, read on the forward strand.
TCTTTTTTTGATAGGGTCAAACGACGTTACGAGAGGACAGTGGTCTGAGCCTTCAAATCTCAAATATTCACTACGACCCGAGGGAAATTCAACAACCCATTCACTGTTTGACATGGCTCTGTCTAGTCGGCATCGGACCATATGAGTATGTTTTTTACCCCTCCAGGACAGATAACAGCCAATGTGTTTTAAATCATATAAATCACAAGAAGACATAAATGACCTCAAAGCAGTAAATGATCCTTCTGTTCTTTGTGGTCCACCAGCCTTTTCAGTATCATTTATTATATCATTGAAGTCACCGGTGAGAAACCAAGGACCGCTTCTGCTGGTATCTAGCTCTTGGATCTGATTCCAAATGAGTTCACGCTTTGTGCTGTCTGGTTCTCCATAAACAAAGGTAGAGAAAAACACTTTTCCTTTTGATGAGATCTTTGTATCAATATAGTTTGGACACGATTGAAGTATTTCAATGTCTATGCTTGTTTTCCAAAACAGGGCAAGGCCCCCAGCTGTGGTTGGTGAAGGAGGGACTAGAAAGGACGAGGAATAACCCATCCAATCTAGGTGTTGGAGGACAAACTCTGTCGAGTTGCGAGTCTCCATGAGGAATAATACATCAGGGGAAATCTTCTTCTTGATATCCCTTAACCTCTGGCCTGTTATGGGATTCCTCAACCCACAACAGTTCCAGCTCAAGACCCTTAAGGAAGAGGAGTTGGCAGATTCGGAAAATCCACCATTCGTTTCTTGCTTGTCGGGAACAAGGTAATTTTGGGTCCAGTCTGTTTTGAGGTCTTTTGTTTACCAATCCTTGATGGTCCGGCTTCAGTCAAAGATACTTTGTTTCGTGACTCTTTATCTTTTGCAGCTCCTCCCAAGGTATTAGACCTTCCCACTTGAGGCTCTGGATTTTTCTTTGGTGAACCAATGGTAAGGTTTCGTTTCTGTGATTTTGCTCCCAGTAAAGTGTTATTTGCTTTTGGTGCAACTTTTGATGATGGTGGTTGACCTCTATTTTTCTTTTGGTTCTCCACCTCATGAGTGATTGGTCTTGGTAAATCCTCAGGAAGGGTTCCACTTGGAGTAAAAGAACCAATTGTTGGGGAAGGTAAACCTTGGGGTGCATCAGGGACTGGTTCTGTAGATGCCGCTAGAATACAGTCTGCTGTGGTAGCCATCATATTCCTACTCTCACCCTGGATCACTCGCATTTTTCTTGCAGCACTTTCAGTTTGGTCAACACAAGACGTATACTGGATTGTGACTTCTCTGAGATCATTTAAAATTTGTTCTCTTGACATTGTTTGCAGTGGAGGTGGGGTAGTTGGGTCTGGACTAGTGGTTGTCCTCTCCAGAGGGGGACGATGGGCTCTGGACGAAACGAACGTTTCTTGGCTGGGCAGAGCAGGGGATACAGTCTTTGCTCTCCATTCCAAATTTTGACGTCTGAGATGGTTTTCATTTCCGCGCTGTGACCAGTTTAGGCGACTATCTCTTTGAGAGGATCTGGTTTGTTGGTCTGAGCCTCGCCCAGGAGATCTACGATGGGAGATCATTGGGTGGTTATTCGATCTAGTTTCCACTTGAGAGTAGTCTCGATCCTCCAGGTTTACTGCTTTCCTCTTTCTGTGATTATAGGAATGCTCAGGATACTTTCTCAGTTCCGGTGCCCTTGTCCTCTCTTTTGGTGCAGTGAAATTGTCCTGAGGGGTGTAGTAGTTTCTGGAGATAGACTGAGAGGCCGTTGGTTCAGGTTGCCGTTGAGTTGTGTGATACGTCTCTTTTTGGTTAGCTAGCCCCGGACAGTTTTTAACTTCATGGGTGAGACGGAAGCAGTGTGTGCAGTGGTTTTTAAGATTTTTGTAGTCCAGGTATACTACTGCTTCTTTTCCATTAGCAAATTCGACGACCGTTTCTTTTGTTAGGGGTTGTAGTCCGTTGATTAGGACTTTTACCTTAGCCGTTGCAGGTGTGATCTCCAGATCCACGAATTCTCCCAACTCTTCTGCAATTGTTTGTAGCATCTCTGGTTGCCAGAAGTGTTTCGGGAGCCCT
>NC_025690.1:25259754-25279336 GCF_000633955.1 Camelina sativa
TCCTTGATGGTCCGGCTTCAGTCAAAGATACTTTGTTTCGTGACTCTTTATCTTTTGCAGCTCCTCCCAAGGTATTAGACCTTCCCACTTGAGGCTCTGGATTTTTCTTTGGTGAACCAATGGTAAGGTTTCGTTTCTGTGATTTTGCTCCCAGTAAAGTGTTATTTGCTTTTGGTGCAACTTTTGATGATGGTGGTTGACCTCTATTTTTCTTTTGGTTCTCCACCTCATGAGTGATTGGTCTTGGTAAATCCTCAGGAAGGGTTCCACTTGGAGTAAAAGAACCAATTGTTGGGGAAGGTAAACCTTGGGGTGCATCAGGGACTGGTTCTGTAGATGCCGCTAGAATACAGTCTGCTGTGGTAGCCATCATATTCCTACTCTCACCCTGGATCACTCGCATTTTTCTTGCAGCACTTTCAGTTTGGTCAACACAAGACGTATACTGGATTGTGACTTCTCTGAGATCATTTAAAATTTGTTCTCTTGACATTGTTTGCAGTGGAGGTGGGGTAGTTGGGTCTGGACTAGTGGTTGTCCTCTCCAGAGGGGGACGATGGGCTCTGGACGAAACGAACGTTTCTTGGCTGGGCAGAGCAGGGGATACAGTCTTTGCTCTCCATTCCAAATTTTGACGTCTGAGATGGTTTTCATTTCCGCGCTGTGACCAGTTTAGGCGACTATCTCTTTGAGAGGATCTGGTTTGTTGGTCTGAGCCTCGCCCAGGAGATCTACGATGGGAGATCATTGGGTGGTTATTCGATCTAGTTTCCACTTGAGAGTAGTCTCGATCCTCCAGGTTTACTGCTTTCCTCTTTCTGTGATTATAGGAATGCTCAGGATACTTTCTCAGTTCCGGTGCCCTTGTCCTCTCTTTTGGTGCAGTGAAATTGTCCTGAGGGGTGNGAACCAATTGTTGGGGAAGGTAAACCTTGGGGTGCATCAGGGACTGGTTCTGTAGATGCCGCTAGAATACAGTCTGCTGTGGTAGCCATCATATTCCTACTCTCACCCTGGATCACTCGCATTTTTCTTGCAGCACTTTCAGTTTGGTCAACACAAGACGTATACTGGATTGTGACTTCTCTGAGATCATTTAAAATTTGTTCTCTTGACATTGTTTGCAGTGGAGGTGGGGTAGTTGGGTCTGGACTAGTGGTTGTCCTCTCCAGAGGGGGACGATGGGCTCTGGACGAAACGAACGTTTCTTGGCTGGGCAGAGCAGGGGATACAGTCTTTGCTCTCCATTCCAAATTTTGACGTCTGAGATGGTTTTCATTTCCGCGCTGTGACCAGTTTAGGCGACTATCTCTTTGAGAGGATCTGGTTTGTTGGTCTGAGCCTCGCCCAGGAGATCTACGATGGGAGATCATTGGGTGGTTATTCGATCTAGTTTCCACTTGAGAGTAGTCTCGATCCTCCAGGTTTACTGCTTTCCTCTTTCTGTGATTATAGGAATGCTCAGGATACTTTCTCAGTTCCGGTGCCCTTGTCCTCTCTTTTGGTGCAGTGAAATTGTCCTGAGGGGTGTAGTAGTTTCTGGAGATAGACTGAGAGGCCGTTGGTTCAGGTTGCCGTTGAGTGGTGTGATACGTCTCTTTTTGGTTAGCTAGCCCCGGACAGTTTTTAACTTCATGGGTGAGACGGAAGCAGTGTGTGCAGTGGTTTTTAAGATTTTTGTAGTCCAGGTATACTACTGCTTCTTTTCCATTAGCAAATTCGACGACCGTTTCTTTTGTTAGGGGTTGTAGTCCGTTGATTAGGACTTTTACCTTAGCCGTTGCAGGTGTGATCTCCAGATCCACGAATTCTCCCAACTCTTCTGCAATTGTTTGTAGCATCTCTGGTTGCCAGAAGTGTTTCGGGAGCCCTTGTAGTTCGATCCAGAAAGGTATCATAGCTGGGAAAGTCTCGGAGATTATTGGTTCCCACTTTTGTAGTATAACCATCCATTGGTCGAAGAAGTAAGGTCTGTTGTCCAAGACCTTTTGCATGTCCTCTTCATACTCAAAGGTGAATTGAAAGCAACCTTTCCCAAGATCTGTGCCCGTGGCTGAGCCCCTTAGATTCCAACGGTTTGATAGGAAGGAAAACAACGACCATAGACGTTGAGCAGACGGGTTTGTGAGTCTTCCCATGAGAGTAAGGGAATTTGCTTCAACAAGCTCTGTTGTATCGAGGTCTGGTGCTCGGATACGTTTACGTGGGGGTGGAGAGTAGCCATGCTCTATACCTTTTCCTTTGAGGTGGTAAGGTATGTTTCTGTCCATTTTGTTAGATAGGTTTGAAACATTGCGGGTTTGTCTACACACGTAGGGTTTGAGCACTAAAGTTTTGTGGATTTACCAGGGTTCAAAACGGTTTTCAAGGGTTTGCAAAGGTTACATAAGGTAAAACAAGGTTAAGGAGAGTAATAGGGAAACGAGATGTACAAATAGTGTTACTGCAGATCGAGGATGTCCAGTTTGAAGATGCAGATTAGGGAGGTTTGGGGAGTTGAGTTGCCGGACTCTTCAACCAGATTCCCAGAATTCAAAATGTTCATTGATCAGACTGGCGGGTAAAAGGTTGGTTCAGTGTTTTTTGGTGGTTGAGATCTGGATAATAGGAAGTAGCATTCTTTTACCAGCATTCTTGGGAAGAGGGCCTGAAAGCGTTTTTGTTGCTCAAAAATCACTAAAACCCGCTACTATGCGTATAAATGATGTATTTGAAGCTTCAAAAAGTGATAAAATCATAGAAAAATCACTTATATCTTATGAAATGTCTGATGCGAATCTTTATTGCATCTACCATCAAATGTGAAGAAGAATCTGTTATCATACTTAGTATATCTGAGTCTTAATTAAGACCGAGCCCACATAAATAAAACTAATTAAGACTACCATGGCACACATTTAGTCTAAACTAACTTAACACTAACTATTTCATATAATCTAAATTACATGCATCACTAAATAATTTGTCCCAGCTTTTGTTACATCTTTAATCCAAAACAAAAATCATTAAAAGGTAATTTGTTTTCAATGTTGGATTCCGGGAAAAGAACTTTCCTACAAGAATATTCACAAATAGAAATGCAAAAGCTCTTCGAACTAAAACTTTTTTAGTTATCTTTTGATTTTATTTCAAAGTTGTAGAATTTTTTAAAAGATAACAACGTTATGATATTAATCAAAAATGTCTATGTACATATATATTATATGGTCACGATTTTCCGAAAATTCACAAAAATAAAATAAATAATAATAACTTTATGTAATGGGCCTGATTTAGTGAGCCTTTATGCCAATATAATGGGCAACAACAATACAAACCCAAAAACGCAGCGTATCGTACAACATCATATTTAGTAACACAAAGAAACTTGCGAAGCGCCATAGCAACTTCCTCTGCTCACCTCTCGTTTCTCGCCGGACGGTTCTCCTCCGAACGGATTCCTCAGAGAGGTGAATTTGTTCCAGCAATTACCCGGTTCCGGTGCTCGGCCGGTAAGAGCGGATCCTTCACGCGGTGGAGAAGGTTTTCTCTGGACCTCTTAATTCTTATTTGTCGAATTCTCTAGGTTTAGGATGCAAATGGAATTGTCTAATTGTGATATTTGCAATTTCAGGCGCTATTGATTTCTGATTTTGGACCCAAGATTACGGTTAGAATTGTTGAGAAGCTAAGAGAAGATATTTTGTCTGGGAAACTCAAATCAGGAAGCGAGATCTGTTACGATTCTGATTCACCGGAGAACACGACGACGGAGAGGAAGTAGAGAAGAGCAATTAAAGCTCTAACAAAGCTTAGTTTAGGAAGTTAATCCTAATCTTCTTACATACAAACTTCTCATTAACCAAACTAAGTGAACCAGAAATAACCGGTTGATAATCAGTCAATAACCAATTCTCATGTATCCTAATAAGATCAAGGTTGATCCAAACTTGTGAATGGAATTAGGCTTTATAGCTAGTTGATCCAAAAATTGTGGATTTCAACGAGATACCATGCGGAACCACCTAAACCTAGTGTTTCTTGCTCCCCAAACTATAAATTTTGTCTAAAATCTTTGAGAATTTTAGGTCACGTTTTTGGTCAGGTTGTTGGTATCACCGGTTTGATATTTGACGAAACTAGATGGCTCTGCTAGAGGAGGTTGTGCCATAATTTGTAGTATTGCATTTATTAACCGAGACTGTGCAGTAATATTTACACACACACACACACACACACTAAATGTGGTTAAAAAGGACTGGTCGGAGTAACCTAATAAGTCACTTCACCATCATATATTATTGTTGGTGAATGCCAAGGCCTAAAGAAAATTGAAATGTTGTTTTGTTTGTGATATGGATATCTATTTTGTTATATAGTCTTGAACTATATGTGGGTTTTGTATGTATATGATTTAGTTTCTAAAAGTTAACCCATTTTTAATAACAACACATTGGATCTAGTGTACCTAACAATTAACTCTACCTCATATAACAACAGCTAATGTTTAATACACACACACACACACACACTTGATTGTGCTTTTAAGTTTTAACTCATGAGTTTCTCTACATTTTGTTAAAATGCAAGCAAAAATAAAAATACCAAAAAGGATGTTTAAACCACCGATTTTATGGGTTGGGTCAGCTCTGGTTAGTAGTATATCTCAAGAGATTGATTTTTGATTTTTGATAATTTTCTCCAAAATTAATTCGATTTTTTTGGGTGAATTAGAAACCGCCTTTGATGTCAATGCCATTTATAACTTGTAACCCATTTACATATAAGAAGATAGATGCTTGTAATTCACAAATCCAAAGAGAGTGTGACGGCATTGAACCAAAATCGATCCAAAGTCAACTCAAATCACCAAGATCACGAGAACTTTAACGTAGATTCTCTATAACTTCAAATAAGAGCTCAACAAGATAAAAGAAACAGAATCTCATAATCTGAAACGAAAATATACAATCCGATTACTACAAACGAACCTCAAACAAAGACTTCAACGTTAACATAACAGTATCTTGATTCGGCTGTGTTCATCATCCCGAGCGAAACACCCAATTTAAGATTGCATTAGATACTGACTATAAGATCAAGGATATGACATATTATCGATTCAGAGATCTTCGACCATTACCTTACGATCACGATCCAGGAGAAGAGGTTCTCAGTCCTGGCACCATGATTTCGAATTTGAGCTCTTCGGATTATCTTTGTGTGAGATAGGGAGGTGCAATGTGTGCATTTGCTTTAGCTACAAATTATTACTGCGGAGACGAGAGACTGATGAAATATCCATATATATCTTGAAAAACCTTTTACAAAATTGAAAATACTCAGAATATACTTAATGAAGTCTGGTCGGTGTCACAATAAGTTATTAACACCGGGTGCGGGTAATCAATAAAACCAAATGTTTTTATTTAATTGGATATGCATTTTTATTTCATGGTGTAAACAGCCTACGCGGTATTGGTAAGGTGAAAAACTTTTTGAATGCATTGATGCCCGCGTGTATTGGTAACGTATTAATATAAAATAAGTCATACATTTATTAAAGATTTTTTAACAAATTTTTAAAAATAATAAAAATAAATCTTTAACAAAATATTTTTCTACTAAAAAAACTATGATGAAAGTCAACATCATAAAAAACAGACATAAATGCAATGATTGAAAATATATTTTCTATACTACAAAACTATATGATTAACATAAATGCAATGCAACTCTTGTACAGTATGTGATATAAATCAATATTCATTTATCATATTTGAATGAACTATTGTATTATTAGAGAACCATATAATCCTTATGTATGAAAAGTTTGATTTTCGATAAACTTTTGTCAATTAATGTTAATAAATTGTGAATTTTTTATAAATGTAGTGAATTATTGTTGGTTAATAGTTATGAGAAATGATTTGGGATAAATAAATAGACTAATAGTGCATTTATAAATAAAAATTAAATACTTCTTTTTGTGTGTGATTCGATAACATCAAAGGTGAGATTCGATAGAATCAATGTTTTTAATACAAAGAGAATATGTGAAGTTGATCCGCTGCATTTATGAATTTGCAATATTTCCTTAACATTCATCGAGTTTACTAAAATTACAAAGCAGAAAAATGTACAAAAACACATAACTAATTAGTAAGATTGAGATTGATGTTGATAAAACTAATTAAAATAATCAAAGTGATATTCATATTCTAGCGTTATCATGATTAAATGGATTCCAACGTTGGATTCGGTCGAGTTTGTCTTCTTTGAATCATCATAATCTGANTTTTAAAAAAAAAAAAAAAAAAAAATTGATGAGACTTTACATTATCCAATGGATATACAAAATTTCTTTACCTCAAATAAAATACCAAAAACTTTTTGTTTAAAGATAATTATTTTCATAAATTAAACTACAATATTATGTTTGGATTTCCAATTTTCAATTTAGGATTTATAATTCCACAATTACAAAAAGATTTTGAAGTCAATTTAATATTGAAATTTATGGTATTAAAAAGGTAAACTGGTGATGGTATTCTTTCACTACGGACCCTGTAGTGGCAGTTGCTCCCACCAACAAAATAAATAAATTTTTAACACTAAACAAACTAGTTAATGTGGTAAGTTGGTACGGAGTTCGATTCCTTTTTTTCTTTTTTTACTAGTGGGTATAATCTTTAGTGTGATTATGCCTTAGTAGAACTAGGTTAAGAAGCTTTTAAGCTTGATTCGTTCTTTCGTTATTCTTCCATTGAATGTTATTTGATCTTCTTAATGTTCTCTTGTTTCTAGTCTTGCTAAGCATCTGGAATTAGCAAATGCAATCTTCTCGTTTGTTTGGTGGATCATTGGGTTTTGTTGGGTCACTGCTGATTGTGGAGAACTCCCTCATATATATAGTTCACCTCAACTGGTTGGTTTTGCACACACTCAACAAACTTCTTCTTCTGCTTTGTTTGAGACTTTAGATGGATTCTCTACACTACAAGAAAAACTGAGTATTAATAGCATTTCAGCATAGCTTTTTATATGTTTATGCTATAATTACTGTATGCCTAACTTTTTGATAGCGTTTGCAAAATAATAAACGCTATAATATGTTATAAACTACATAAAGTAAATATAGACGCATAATTTTTAGTTTTTTAACTATGTTGTAATAGCACATAAGAATTAAAACGTTATATTAGATTGACCGCCAATAAATTTTTAATTGTCCGCCCAATTAATACAAAAAAATAACTGAAACCCAAAAATTAGGGTATTGAAAAGTCTCATTTCCTTCTTCTTTTTTCTCTCGATCTATCTCACTCTCATTCTTCGTTCTCCCTTCTTCCTCTCTTCTTTCTCTACACCTCTCACAAAATCTGATTTCGTTTATCCGACCCTCTCACCAACCCTAGTACGACATCGTCAGATCTGGAAGTGATGACAATGAAGGAATCTCTAGTGAAGTTACGCCGCCGATAAGCCTCCAAGGAAGAAACGTCATCACTGACACACTCCTCAACAGATCTAAGAGCTCATATCGTAATCTCCTCTCTTTCTTTTTGATCGAGTTAATCCCTATTCAGATTTGAGTGTTTTTTTTGGGTTGGGGATTTCAGGTTGAGTGGTTGAGATGGAGGGTTCGTGTTTTCATTCCAAATTCGGTGAAGCTCTTCTCAGGTGGTGTGAGTGAATCTGGGACCTTTTCTCTCTTCTTTTGATTTCCCTTTTCTCTTACTCTCTCGTCTTCTCCTCCTTTTTGTTGTTGTTTGTTTGTTGGATGTTCGGTTATTGAAGTGGATTCGCGATAAGTTGAAAAGATTCTTTCAAAAATACTCGATTCTACTAAAAGCAGACTCTGCTATGAACGAGGTAAATTTTATCCATTATCCACTTAGATTTATTCTTGGTGGGTATTAATTAAAAAGATCTAATTTTTTGATGTTCTGCAGATCTACTTGCCATTGTTGAAGCTGGTGAATAGGTTTGTGCTTGATAATAAATTTTCAATAATCTGATTTGATCTTGTTTGATTAAGGAAAATTTCATATACATGCTCCTCTACCTCCACAAGGGGTTCACCTCTTAGCGAATTGAACTTCTTAACTTCTATCCTCATTGTCCGTATGTACAAGAAAAGGTTTGTTACTGAAGCTACGACTTGTGATTGTTTTTTATTTTGTCTTTTGAAAGTGAATTTACGGTTCTTTGATTGATTCTTTTCATACTTGTTGTGCTGCTAGTGAAAACAATTGTTTATGACTTGATGATATAAGAAGTTTCAAAGATTGGAGGTCCGAGAGTGAAGAGTTCAAGTTTAAATACAAGATTTGTAGCTTCTGCTCAGTGCCAGCAGCAAAGGGATTGTTTTCTTTTTTCTAAGAGACTCAGATGTATAAACCCTTATTCAAGCGAGACTTTTGTATCATTGTTTCATATAAACATATTATAATAAAAGTAAGACAATTTTCTCTTTTATTTTGGTCAAATTATCCAAAACAAAAGAAAATCCTAATAAATTGTAATTTCAATATAAACTATAATTTCAATACAATTTAGAGTAAATATTAATAACATATTACAATTGCTATTGTTAAATATATGATTGCATAGGAAAAACTGCTATGTTTGATGAATACATGATAACATTACCGAATCCGCTATCAAATGTGGCGAACCTATTATAGTATGATTATATAGCGTTTTTCTGATGCTACAAAAGGCTAATATTCTTGTAGTGGCTGGTTTCATATATGTGTACTTATATGTTTATCTGCTCTGCAGGCTATGTGTCGCGTTTCTCGCCTTTGATGTTATCATTGTGGTCCTTTGCGTTGCTGTCGCTTGTCTTATTGGTATTGTTGTTTGCTGCTGTTTGCCTTGCATCATTGCGGTATTGTACGCTTTGGCAGATCGGGTACGTCAAAACAATAGATTAGGTTTAGTTGTGTATGGGCAAGAGGTTTTTTTCTGATGCTTTCTTGATGGTTTAGGAAGGCGCATCGGATGAGGAGATAGAGAGGCTCCCGAAATTCAAGTTTCTGATGGTAAGAAACTCAGAGAAAGTGAGCGGTAAGATAAGAGAAACTCATGGAGGGATAATGACTCAACTTGGTGTTGATCGATTCTCCAACCGAGCGTGAATCTTTGCCTCTTTCAGGAAATGTAGCATTTGTCTCTGTGACTATAAAGATGGAACAGAGCTGAGAGAACTTTCATGCAGACACCATTTCCATGAAGCTTGCATAGACAAATGGCTACGCATTAATGCCACTTGCCCTCTCTGCAAATTCAACATCCTTAAAACCGGTGAACAAAATGGCAACGATGCAGTATGATCAAAGTTTTCTCCAGTCAGATTCATTTATCGGTGATCTTAGTCTCTCTCTCTCCACTGTTAAACTTTTGAGCTTCAGTATCGTGGTGGAAACTTGAGACAACGTGAGGGGCTTGAGCTCTTTCTCTACTATTTTGTTGTGTAAATGCATCAAATAAATAGTTAATTATATTACACAACTGTTATTAATAACATGTCGAGATTATAATTTTATATAATAATTGACGTTTTGACGTTTGGTTTTAGTGTTTGCAATAAGAGAGAAGTCGTCTTCATATGCACATGGGAAATGTGAATGTAGTAGACGCCCGAAAGCTTCACCAAATCGATTGAAGAAACGTTCTTTACACGTTACAAAACGTAATAAATAATGCAACTTCCTAACGTCAATTATTTATCAAAATTAGTATATAATATCTAAAGGTTGGACCCAAGATATATAGATTCACCATATGTAAAAAAAATGGTTACCAAATAAAAAGTAGGATAAATGTAGTGTTTAGTTTACTCTTATCCATTTGACGTCCATTTTCATTATTCCATCATTAGTAGCCAACTATTACATATATCTTTTTCTGGTACAACTATTACATAAATATATCTTTTAGTGTATGTAATATATAAACAAGAGCAGAAAATGAAAAGGAAAAGAAAAAGAAGAATTCGAAGCTCAGATGCGCACCTTTCTCGTCTGTGAATCTGACGTTAGTGATGAACCCAAATCCATCATTATGCGCTATAATCCTCACAGCTCCGCGTCTTTGGTGTCGAACCCGGCCTTCACCAAGTTTTACTTACAAAGTAACCACTAGAGACGACTAATTCTTTTTGTTGACTACTGCGCATAAATAATATATATAGTCAAAACATTTAAGTGGAAATGGGAAATTCCATGTACTGTATATATCCTATCTAATTGTTTCACATTTATTAAAAACAAAAAAAAAATCTTAAACAAAGCTATAAATTTTGTGTGTTTCTGTTGATTTAAATTACAAAATCTGAGTCGCAAGAAAAAGACGATTGTTGAAGCTTTTTAGCATGAGTTAATTAATTCATCACAAGAATTCCAAGTAAAAAAAATGGGTTTTCTTATTGATTTATTTCATAATACTTAAATTTATCAGAATTTCTTTTTCCCCCAGAATCCCAATTTTGGAATAAAAATATGGCAAAAAAAAATGACAAGATAATTAAATATGTGCAAACATACGAGAAAATTAGAAGAANTTATCGACATATATTCTACCACATTGACGTTAACTTTGCGTTATTGTTACCTGATCATGCCTATATATGAGTTATACGAGCCAATGCCCGGAATTTTCAAACAATGAAACCAAACATATGCGAGTTGACGTCCTTAGCCATATATTTAATACCACTGTGTCACCCACATAAAAGTTTAAACATCCCTAACTTAAGAAGTGGGTAACTATGTTTTTTTTTCTTTTGGTAACTACTAGTATAGTTTATATAATGCATAATCTTTTATAACATGATTTAATACTACTTATTGAAAAAGATTACTCTGTAAGTAACAATTAAATTAAGATAAAAGAGTTGTTAGAGATATAGAATGAGTATTATGAATTGTTCTATTGATTAGTATGATTTTATTTTGTGATCGATACATACAAAAGTTGTCTTTACCTTCTCCCTTAAGATTTGTCAAGGCAATCAATTATTAATAGTTTATTACTAGTAAGTATATAAAATAGATTAGACAGTATCACACAGTACACATAATATCTATTTGATTTTAATAAGCCTACGTTATGTTGTTGGGAGGAGAGCAAATAAATACATGCTGTAACATTAAGAAATTGAAGCAATCGAACCATCGTTTTCTAAGAGAAATTGTTATAGAGAGGAAAAATAATCGTTGGAGTACAAATGTCGTCATGCTTCTTGTTCATTTGTCAGCAATTACGTATGAATTATGTTTGATGACTATATTCTCATTTTTATTTTTAGTTTAATTTTCTCCTAATTTTTTTTACAAAAAAGGTTATACAAGTTGCCTAAACGTTTTTCTTGGTTGAATTATTTTTACATCCAAATTTTTAAAAAAAAAAAAAAAAATATATATATATATATATATATATATATATATATATATATATATATATGTTATGTGTGTTTTATGTTTTGTATGTGTAAGTCTAATCCTTTTTGCAGGAGATTAATTCCCTTATTCGTTTTATATATTGAAATTGAGAAAATGAGTGTATATGTAGCTTAAGCCAAATTGACCAATGAAGAAGACACACGCCGTTTTCGTCGTTGTTTCCACTCACTTTCTAATGTTTTATTTTCTTGGAAATTTCAACATATTTTGTTTTCTTTTGTCAACTCTAGTTATTTCGACCGTTATATGATTATAAATGTATTTAATCAAATAATGGGTATATATTATTTCTTTTCAGAAATCTTTTATTTCGCGTAACGGGTATATATTCTTATTCTGGATTTGATTTTTTAAACATAAATTATTATTATTGTTATTTTGTGCCTTTTACTCAGGGGATGAAAATTGTAATGATATATTGTTTTTGTTTGTTTGAGAGAGATAGGAATGATGACGTGTTCGATCGGATGGTTCCTGGAGGCTTGGCCGGTGGCATGATCAACGGTGGCGTGCGGCGTGTCTACATTTCTTTAATAAAATGGTGCGTCTTTCTGCAAATTATTTAATTTGCTTTGATTGCATCACGACATTATTACGTATATTCACTTAATTTCCCTTATAAATTAATCGTTATTTTATTTTGGACAAAGATCGTTTAGTTTTATTTTGTAAAGTATTCAGTAGCTTTTTCTAAAGAAAGAGCGCGTCTCTTCACTACGGAAGACCTCTACAATTTTGCACTTTTAAATTTGTTTTTTTTTTGTTAATTGAGAGAGTAAATGTCCAGATTTATGGAGGAGTCCGAGACTAATCTCTCTGGGAGAAGGGCATCCCACGAATAGGGTCCTCCGGTTATGCAAATGGGCCGTAAGCAATGGGCCCATACCCATGTGGGCAAAAGGATAAAGCTGAGCAATTCTTGCGCTTGGGAAGAATCAATCCCTAACCTAGACCAACAGGGCGATTCTTCCATCAAAGCTAGAACCACTAGTCCACCACTTCGTGGTTACTTTTAAATTTGTTTTTGTCTAAAAGTTTTTTCTTTTCCGAAAAATGATAAAAAATTAGCCTCAGGCATTAGAGTTTTCACGAGTGCATGACTTTTAAAATTAATATTTATCAACAAGTGCATTCACGAAATTAGAAACTTAGTTTGAGGAAAGTTATGAAAGTACGTTTGTTTTGTTTTGGGTAAACGTTATGAAAGTACGTTGTAGCTAAGCTAGCTATAGTTTGATCAAAAGGAAGACATTGCGTACGTGGAACGTAATCTTTGAGAAAGTCTTTGGCACTAGTTGATGGAGTCGTTGATACGGCACGTGTCTTGTACACAAGCGATTAAATTGACTTGTAAATGAAGGAAACTGAAACGGGAATTCGAACGAAGTTTCAGGTTTAATTCTGTTCAAACGTAAGTCGGCACGCGTTTCCCGTTTTCTGCACCAAACTAATCGACGTTTAAAACATGCTACTCTGATCGTTGGCCAGTTCGTATTAATCTTAATAACACAGTTTCACCACGGAATATATAACAGACTTAATAGAAATTAATCTCGTATCTTCACTTTTGTGAGACTATAATTGTGATTGGACGTCTTATAATATAGTGATAGAATCATTTAAAGAGCCATTAAACCCCTCTCGTTAACACGAAGAGCTGCAATGGCCGTTGGGTTTAGAGGAAGAACAACTTACCGTCCGAGTACACACTATAGCCATTTTCTCACATTTGAGTATATATAAATCATACGGACTAGTCAATTAATACAAATTCTTATAATAATCTAGTTACGTGATTCATCCACTTTCAAACAGTCGGTGTAGGCAATAGCTGGGATAGGTAGAAACGAGTCTTTGAAATCTTGGCCAACAAACACATACACAAATGACTGCATGCATATATATACGTCATCGTAAAAAACGTTAATTATGGACGCCATGATGTGCATCTTCTCTTTTTAATTGTTAAAAACCATCATGTCATCATGAGCATCTAGACGTAAGTTAAAGTAACTGTGGAAAAAAATCATATATACATCCCTATTTGAAAATTAAGTTTAAAAACTAACCACGATGCTAATAACCAGTACCTTAATTTTAATGGATTACTAGGTAATAAACGTGGTTGTATGCATAATAATTTTGATTATATTTCTTAAATTAAAATATTGTTTTACTAATGTATATTCTCAAAAAAAAATATACTAATGTATGAATCTCAGAAAATTTTATAGCAATTTCTCAAAATAACATTCCTGTCAACATTTTTTTGGTATGGTTATTTATTATACAAAATTTAAAATATATAAACTTTTCTATAAATAAAAAATTAATGAATACTACAAAAAATTATTACAAATTGATTAGCTATATTAATACAATAATAATATAGAAATTTAAACATTTTTCTAATATAAGAGAATCTATGTTTATGATCATATTTTATAGAAGTTAAACATTGATTTAAAGATTTTTTCTTAATGACATTGTAAACATAAGACTGTAGTATATTAAAATTGAATCAAATCAAATTATCAAAAATTTTAGTAACTACGTATAAAATTATTGTATATAGAATATTCCTCATTTGAAAGTTTAAAGCAATTAAAATAATTAAAAAAATATTAAAATTAAACCAGAAACATTTTTTGTTGAAAGATAAATATATTAGTTGGAGGAATGAATGTAAAATTATTGGGTAGGAGTTACATTTGAGTTAAATGTAGAGTTAAATGGAGTTAAATGCCTTTAAAAGTGGGTTAATTATAAATAAAAGTGGGTTAATTATAAATAAATATTTTAATTTATTTTTGACTTAAAAGAAAAGGAATATCAAGGGGCTCAATCAAAATTTAAACTTACACTTTTTGATTGTTTTGTTGATATAAACTCAACTCTCACACATATATTCCAAATTGAAAATATTACTTTTGAAGTGACAAACTAAATTAGTTTTTAAAAAAAAATTATATGAACTTCAATCTAAAGATTTTTTAAAACCCCAAGAATAACTTCAATCTTTTTGTTTTTTTTTTTGTTTTTCACTCATCAATTTAATTTATAGTGCTAGATTTCATACTAATAGTTTCATCTTTAGAGGATTAAGTTAAATGGTATTTAATAATTATATTATTTTCTATATTTCACTTCCAGTTAAACATGATTTCTTTTTAGAATCATTTTTTCATTTTGCTTAAATCAAGAAAATCAATTTTATATAATTAAGTTCTTTTTGTTTTCAAAAACCTCAAATATTAAATAATATAAATATTATATTGATCTTTACATATTTATCTATTGGATCACAAAACAAAATAGACTTTACAAAAAAAAATAGACTTTATAAATGGATAATTATATTGATCATTCTAAATGGATAAATGGATGATACATGAATATGTGAGATAACCAGAATACATAATAGAGAATTAGAGATGGCTCTTTTCAACTTCATGACCTTATTGTATGGTGAATATTGTAAGACTGCAAGAGTATGGAAAATAATGACTTATAAGATGCTAATCTAAAATAGATAATGAAGATAAACCTTTTAAAACAGATTCTCAAATAAACTTGATTTTTTGTTAAAACCAACATATGTGAATTTAAATTTAGCTATGAAAATTTTAAAAATAAATATGAATAGATTAGAAAGGTAAGAAATATAAAAGAAATATTTTATTTTTATATAAATAAAATAAAATTTGAAAACAATGTTAATTATATATAATACTTTCTAAATTAAAATATAGAATCAAACTCTTACAACACATATTAGATATAACAACATTTGATATTGGTGAGAGAGGAGGAGAGAATGATTACTTATAAGATGATAATCCAAATTAGATAATGAAGATGAATCTTTAAATATAAAAACAATGTAAAATATATATATCATGTAGTCTCTAAAATTAAAATTTAGCATTAAAATTTTACAATGATATTTCATTTGGCTTTTTGTAACTCATACAACAAAAATAAGAAATTGAAAGCATAAAAAACAAAAATGATTTGAGATATTGTGGAATAGAATGAGAGAAGTGGAAGAGAATGAGAGAATGAAAATGAGAAATTAAAAAAATGCCAATATGAGAGAATGAGGCAATGCTTATTTATATGATAAAAATTGATGGAAGTTACACTTAGAATTATTGGAGTTACAAATATTATTTATTGTGTTTGAATAAAATTGAGTGGTGGAATATGATTAATGCATAATTTATTTTATTTTCAGTTATAATTTTATTTTAATGTATGAATTAAATGTATTGTGTTAATTGAGTCTTAAATATCATTTAAAGCAATTAAACAATTAGAAAGCAAATAAAAAAAATAAAATAATTAGAAAGTATTAAATGAAAATCAACCAATAAGAAGAGACCAAAATTTTACTTGTATATATATGACTAGATGAGGACCCGCCCGTTGTGCGGGTTTAAATTTTTATAAATTATATTAAAATTTGTTGTACGTTATTTATAAATTTTATTTTTGTTATAATACACTAATTTATATCTATTTACAAATATTTTATGTATGTTACCATTAAAAATATACTTTTTTACACCTAAATATACTATATGTTACGAATAAATTCACCCACCTAGAAAATGTATGTATGAGCACATTAAGCCAACTATTTTACTTTCACTTCTGCATAGTTTTTTAATTACTAAAATTGTTGGCTCAAAAAACATTTCGAATAAAAAATATATTAAATAATATATTAACCAATGATGTATCATCATAATAGTCTATGACCACCATGGAGAAAACCCCGGCTCCGCCCTCATCTCTTATAGAAAGAACCTTGCGTTCAACCTCCTCCACCATGGAAAGAACCTTGGCTCCGCCTTCCTCACTTGGGGAGATAACCTTGCGTCAAACCTCTTCCACCTTCCTCCCTTGGGGAGATAACCTTTTGTCCAACCTTCTACACCATAGAGAGGACCTCGGCTCTGCCCTCCTCCTGTATGGAGAGAACATGTTCACGTCTTTTTGCTATCTCAAAATGGCTTGCTCCGACAACCAATAAAAGTAAAACCTTTTTTCTAGCGTCACAAATTTTTTTTGATAGTAACTAATGTTAAATTTCCCAATGTATTCGTGGAAGTGTCTTTGACATGTAGCCTCTGTCTCTGTAACGCCTCAACCGCCACCTTGCTTAGTGAGCCCCATGTCCACTCTCAGTCCATGGGCTCACCTTCCTAAGTGGACCCTACATCTATTCCCGGCTCGTAGACCCACCCATATTCGATGATCGGTTTGTTACGTCTGGAATGCTTTAGAAACTTGTTTACCGATCCTACAAATCAACAAATGATCTTTTCCTGTGTTTTGTCCTCACTCGCACAGTTCCGACAATCACTTCCACGAAGTCATCCATCATGAAATTCTCTCAGGACCCTTAACTAAATAATAAGTACATTTTGGTGACATATGTAGCCAGAATCAATTCTTTTAAACCTTTCCGCAAACCACAGCGTCACAGTCTTTGAGCTTCTATGGATCTATCAACAACGATTTATGTTTTTCCAATCTATCTATATATGTTTTTTGTAAGCGTGTGTTTGATTAGCCTATTTTATTCATCCATTAGGTTGATGAGCTTCTACTCGTTATCTCCCTTTGGGATTGAATGAATAATGGTAACAATTATGATTGCAAAATAAAGAAGGGTTTATGACCAACCAATCAAGGTTGAGAATTTGGAAGAAAATTAATTTGACATAATTAAAGATACAATAGAAAATTATAAACACGGTAATATATGAATCTCAAATAATTCATAGAGGAACAAACAAATTAAATAATATAATCTAAAAATACTACAGTAAATTTTAAAATACAGTATTAAGAAAAGTAGACGCATATATTAATTTTTTTTTGAGTCAACATATTAATCTTACCTATTTCCAACTGAAAAAGGAGAAAGTAGAAGAAAATTTTGGTTTAAAAAAATAAGAAAAATTTACCTTCCCATTAAAAAGAAATTCCCAATTAAACAAAGTTGAAATCAGTGTTTTTGAATAACTTAAAATTTTAAAAAGTTAAATAATATTATAATTTGTAATTTTATGAAATATATATATATATATATAATCTTCTTATAATTATTTTAAAAAACTTTGTATTTTTTTATAAATTCTGTAATTTTTGATAATTGTCTTTTTACATTATTAATATTTTTTTTAAACAAACTTTTTTATTTTTGTTGTAATCAAATTCCTCCTATTAAATATTAACTTTTACATATGTCAAAATCTGAGATTGATAACTTAACACATGTCAAAATTTTATCAATGACTAACTTTCAAAATCCAACTTTATATAATAAGATTCGTCCCATGATATCATGGTCATAAATATGTATTATATATATGACCGAATATAATATGACTGTTGGGCTTAGCTTGCAGTGATGAATAATCATTACAGATTGTTTCTGGAAATTTATGAGGTTTTGCCTCGTTATTTCATAAAACACTTATCAGTGATACAATACGTTTTCTACAATGTTGTCGTGTTGACTTGAGGGATCAGTGTTATGTCCATAAATAGTTTTGGTTGATTGGGGGAAAAAGACGAATTGTATTTTACAAGGTAACGTTGACTCTTGAAACAAAGGACTTGTATTCAGATAAACAAAGGACTTGTATTGTAGACGAATTGTATTTTACTAGCTCGAGGGTAATAATTAAGGAGGGGGAAACAAAGGACTTCTATTCAGATAGTCGAAGATCGACGAGTTTACAAGATGTCTGCTTTAAACCGATCGGCTAATTACAGAATTATATATATTCAAAAATGACTATCTAACTTAGTGCTAGAATCGGATTGTTTTCCAGATTCTTGCTCCAGGTTCCTTTTTGCCTTTTTCTCATCTCTCCTTCGGTATTTATAGGTGATGGGACATGCCCTTCTTATTTCTCGGGGTCGATGTGGTATTGTCTCAAAACAAAGTCGGTGATCGTTTCTTTGCAGGCTGTCCGCTAGTGGGCTGTCCGTTTATATTGGGCCTTCTTGAAGTTCTGTCGGTCCGATAAGAACAGTCTGGTCAGTCAACGATCCCAATGGTCTAGTTGACTATTTCGTGGATGGGCTAGGTTGAAGGCCTGTTAAGGCATGATGAAACCCATATCCAACATTGACGTATGCAAGTATTGCTTTTCATATAAATTGCACTTTTTAAATATTCAAAGATGAATGAATACCAATAATTTTGTCGACTGAAACGAGATTAATGTATATGAGAATTATATATAGCCGCGCGCATACATGCATACCAACAAATTGTTATCATTAGACCCTATATATGTTCAAATTAATTCATCTTTCTTTTGGATGTTCATATTTAAGCTAAGAGTTTTTAGGAAGGAAATAACCATCTGTTACGTTCTCTCCTTTTTTACCCTGCTACGGTTCAAAACTAGATTCACTATATCGTGCCGAATGAGACTAACTACATATTTTAGTCAAAACTGAAATATATATGGACGACAAACTCATGAAACAATCCATAGATATCTAATGTTCAAGCATTTCATCATTGAATGATATCGAGGATTTTGTTGTTCTTTTTCTTTCGTTAAAAGATAAAGAAAACATTTCTGTCGTTTTCTTTTCCTTTTTCTTTTCCGAAATTTTAGTTGCTTCTTAGTTCATTTCATCTTATCAAATGTGAAAAAGATGTGATTTGATTTATACTTAACTCTAAACACATGTGTACGATTCTTATAGCTGTGATAGTACATGCATTTATGAAGTACTCGCTAATAGATAACTGACCAGCAAATAGCAAGTCTTTGTATCATTTTCCACTAACCTATATATAGCTTTATGAACAAGTGTTTATAGAATAAAGTTTTGATTTCAGAAATTCCAGGTAATTGTTTCAGGCATCTCCCTTTATCGATCGGATCTACATGTGTCGAGGTAACCAAAATAAATGATTTATATTTCAATAATTGAAATCTAATAGACAAATTGTTGGACTGGTGCATGTGATGACAATGTAAATAAATTTCATTGTGGGGGTTTGTTGGCGATAGTAAGTTAGTAACGGACATCAAAACTGTGTTTTTCTTTTAAATAATGTTGACTCGACGATACATTTTAACAAATAACAT
>NC_025690.1:25279966-25284944 GCF_000633955.1 Camelina sativa
TTAAAAAAAAAAAAAAAAAAAGTGTATCAAATTGACATGTCATCTTGTTACGTCATCTTCGTGACGTCAAATTAAAAAATGTTTAAATCAAAGACTAGTAATCGTGACTTTTCACTTTTGGTCGTCTTTTTTTTCAAAAAAAAATATTTATTTATTTATTTTCTTCTGGTCGTCTTTAACAAAAACAAAATGGAAATATGAATGAACACAAGTATAGGGTGCAGACCTATGAAATATGAATTGTTTGATTATCCCATAACAAAATTATCCATTAGACTCATGCTCGTTGGATGGATACGTCTAAAAAATCGTGGTACTTATAGTCAACATATCAGTCAACGTACGATACTAAAATATAATGTTAGTGACACAAAATTTCAATAACAACTAGTTGTTTAATAGAGGTGTCAGGTGTGTAATCAGTAATGTGTATATGAGTGATTGTAAATTTACAAAAATGGTTGTAAACCAAAAAGAAAAAGTACTCCTACACCATGATTTAATAATGGGTCCCTTTAATAATCCATGTGAACTCGAGTTTGCAATATTCTTATTAACCGCGCATTTCCAATATCGACTATTTATAGTCTTTCTGTTGGTTTATTTGGTAAGCGGCCAACCTCTTTCTGACTAATAAGTCTATTTTGCAAATTGACCATAAGAAAAGTAAACCAGTTTTTTTTAAGATATGGATAAAGTCAGGGAGGGTTACCACTTACCAATTGAATTGATGGAAAAAATCAAAAACTCATTCCACCTTATCAGTTATGTGGAAAAAAGATTATGTCATTTGATTAATATATATACATATAATTATTATTGGGATATATAGTACAAACATACTGTTAAAAGAAAATTGACCAGCAAAATAGACTTTGTTATACTTTTTCCACAGATGTAATTGTTCTTTCTCTTTTGTTTTTTGTTTTGTTTTTCCACAGATGTAATCGTTCAGGTTCTCGTTTTGCTCACATTCACGTCATATCGATGGCGTCATATGTGTTTCCGGCTGTTGGTGTAGCAAATAGTACATAAGACAAATGCTATACATAAAGACAAAGAAAAGATGCATTAACCTATATATAAAGTAAACGTTCAACTAAAGACATTTGCATGTACTAGGTAGTAAAAATTGTCAAAGTAGGCGAAGGCGTCTGCAAAAACAGCAACAACAAAGAAATGAAATGATAATGGTAGAGCTGAAAGAAAAACAAATAATACTATGATGATCCTTTATTGAAAAAGAACCGCTACTATGCGTAATGATGTATTTTGAAGCTTCAAAACAAAAAAGTGATAAATTGTAGAAAAATATTTTTACCAATTTGTTTGATGCAAATCTTTTCATACTTTGCATGTGAGTTTTAAGACCGAGAGTCCAAATACCGCTGGAATTTGAATAAAATAAAAGCTAAGACCACCCACACATTTTGTTTAATCAATGTAACACTAAATATTTCATCTCATCAAAATTACATATTGGTCATCTTAACATAAATTTTTTTTACATATGGTCACGATTAACGATTAACGATTTTCCATATGTAAACTTTTTTACATATGGTCACGATTAACGATTTTCCAAAAATTCACATTTTTTTTTTTTTAAATAATAACTATGTAATGGGCCTAATTTAGTGAACCTGCAGTCCTGCACCAATACAAACCAAAACGCAGCGTATCGAAAAGCATCATATCCAGTAAACAAAGTCTCTCTCTTGAACAAAGAAACTTGCGAGGCGCCATGGCTACTTCGTCTACTCACCTCTCGTTTCTCGCCGGACGTCTGTCGCCGTTCTCCTCCGAACGGATTCCTCAGAGAGGTGAATTTCATCCACCAGTTAATCGCTTCCGGTGCTCGGCTGGAAAGAGCGGATTCTTCACGCGGTTGGGTCGGTTGATTAAGGAGAAGGCCAAAAGCGACGTGGAGAAGGTGTTCTCCGGATTCTCCAAGACTAGGGAGAATCTAGCAGTCATCGACGAGCTCTTGCTCTTCTGGAACCTCGCCGAAACAGACCGAGTTCTCGATGAATTGGAAGAGGTCCCTCTTAACCTCTTAATTTCTTATTTGTCGATTTCTCTAGGTTTAGGATACAAATAGAGTTATCTAATCTTGGAATTTGAAAATTGCAGGCGCTATTGGTTTCTGATTTTGGACCCAAGATTACGGTTAGAATTGTTGAGAAGCTAAGAGAAGATATTTTGTCTGGGAAACTCAAATCAGGAAGCGAGATCAAGGTTGATCTAAACTAATATATGTAGCACACGTACATGTTAGGGATTAGGCTTTATAGCTTAGTTGATCCATAATGTGAATGGTGTAGGATGCATTGAAAGGAAGTGTATTAGAGATGCTGGCTATGAAAAACAGCAAGACAGAGCTTCAAATGGGTTTCAGGTTCGGTTTCAGGTTCTCTTCATTTTGCTATATGCTATGTTAGATTCTCTTCAAATGGGTTTTAAGTTTGGTTACATGCTATGGTGTATCAGGAAACCAGCTGTTATTATGATTGTTGGAGTGAATGGAGGTGGGAAGACTACTTCTCTTGGTAAGGAACTCAAAAGACTAACTTGGTTTGCATTGGGTTTAGCCGCAGAAAGATCTTATGTGTAAGAGTTGGCTTTTGTTTTTCAGGAAAGCTGGCTCATAGATTCAAGAAGGAAGGAACTAAGGTACACCTTTCATGTTGGATTGCAATGTAGACTCTTTTTGTTCGTCTCTTGAGATTTGGATGGGATATTAGAAAGTGGTTGCTTATATAGGTAATGAGAATTTGCTAGGATAGGTAGAAATAGGAATTGAGAGTATCAGTATGTTCATCAGCAATCCTGCGATGAATTGTCATAGGTATTAATGGCAGCAGGTGATACATTTAGAGCAGCAGCAAGTGACCAGTTAGAGATATGGGCAGAGAGGACTGGGTGTGAGATTGTTGTGGCAGAAGGAGAGAAGACTAAAGCAGCAACAGGTAAGACCATTTTGCTTGTAAGTGTTAGTGTTGAGGGTAAATAAATAACTTTTAGCTCATTATCAAAACGTTTTATTTCTGAATAGTTCTCTCAAAGGCTGTGAAAAGAGGGAAGGAAGAAGGTTATGATGTTGTACTGTGTGACACTTCTGGACGTAAGCATATCAATGTTTGCTAGTTGACTTAAAAACATGCTTTTGCACTTTTTTGACTGATCTGAGGAACATTACAACTCTTTATGTAAGGTCTTCATACTAATTACAGCTTGATGGAGGAGTTGATTGCGTGCAAAAAAGCAGTGGGCAAGGTTGTCTCTGGTGCACCCAATGTGAGTGATCCTTTATATTATCCCATTGTGTTATCTCTAATTTTGATTGTGTGTTAGCTAAATATAATTTTCACGGAACTGTTAGGAGATCCTACTTGTCCTTGATGGAAATACTGGTTTGAACATGCTTCCACAAGCTAGAGAATTCAACGAGGTACCATACGGAGCCACCTAAACCTAGTGTTTCTGGCTCCCCAAACTGTACGTTTATTGTAAAATCTTGAGGTTTTTGGTCGCTTTTGTGGTCAGGTTGTTGGTATTACTGGTTTGATATTGACGAAACTAGATGGCTCTGCTAGAGGAGGTTGTGTGGTAAAAATTCCATGAATTGAAACTGGTTCACCTAAAGCTCTTATTTTTCATTAGCGCTGTCATTGAAACTGGTTCTGCATATCTTGCTGCAGGTCAGTGTGGTTGAGGAATTAGGCATTCCTGTAAAGTTTATCGGTGTAGGAGAAGCTGTAGAAGATCTCCAACCTTTTGATCCTGAGGCCTTTGTGAATGCTATATTCTCTTAAAGCCATAAAACCTCGTCTTTTTCCGAAAGCTATCATCTTCAATGCAGGCCTGAGCCAAGTGAAACCTTCCCAGTACTTTCGCCGGAGATGCAAGTACAGTGAGAGTGATCACATTTGCTAGCAAGTACAGTAATGTGACAAAGCTCGTTGGCACAGTGAGAGTGATCACAGACACAAGAATGTAACGAGTCAAAGAAACTGCTTGTATCTCATTACTATTTTGTATAATGTTAATGTTGTATAAATTTTGAAGAATTCAGCATTGTATGTTAGCATAGCAAATGTGAATGGCACAGAGTGTGGAAATGGTTGCCGCCGTATACAATCTTTCCCATGTGCTTCAGGTTTCAAGGCTCATCAATAGTAATGGCCTAAATTGCTTCATAGACAACTGTTTCCGGACTCGGTACTACTTCCTCTATATATGTACCCTTCCAGTTTTTTTTTGGGTCAACGTACTTAAGAGAAAAAGTAAACTAAACATGAAAAATACACATCTTAACGACTACTTTACGAGAGTATATTATTTTCCGTCGTACTCGCACGAGAATATTCAAAGTACTAGTGTATAGTCTTTTCTCCACAATTCTAAAGTCTTATATATTAGCAGCGAAAATTTTCTCCAAAAATTATAAAAAGTCTTATATACACACATATTTACCCTTCTTTTTCTTCTCAATATTAGAGAATGTAAAGGTTTTTTTTACCAAATAACTTATTAAAGTGTAACACACAAAAAATTACAATATATGAAAAGATGTATATGTTTTGATTTTTTTCTTAAAACTTACATGTATATTTTTTGATGCATATAAAATATTTGCTCGATACCAAGTGACAAGTAATGAAAAAAAAAATAGTACTTTTAATTTTTGGAATTTAGAAATGATTTCAACATTTTATTTTGAATTGAACAAGGAAAATGACATAATAAGGAATTTTAGGAAATTACAATTTTAATGCGTCACGATTATTTTATCGACCAATCACTGATCTCTAGGACAAAAGAAAAGTGAGGACCATAGTTTAAGCGACACTCTTTTGGTTTGGTTTCGATTAGATTTAACTTAAGATCGGTCCAATTTATAAATCCATCCACTCACATCTTCCGCCATTATCATCATCTCTATCTCTTTTGAAAACGCTTCACATCCTTCTTCCCC
>NC_025690.1:25291151-25294857 GCF_000633955.1 Camelina sativa
CATCCACTCACATCTTCCGCCATTATCATCATCTCTATCTCTTTTGAAAACGCTTCACATCCTTCTTCCCCTTCACGATCCCTTCTCCAACCAGATTCAATGGCGGCGAAAAAACCCGGAGTGATCGCTTTGTTCGACGTCGACGGTACTCTCACAGCTCCAAGGAAGCAAGCTACTCAAGAATTGCTAGATTTTATCCGAGAATTGCGTAAGGTATGTGATTTTATCCGAGAATTGCGTAAGGTATGAGATTGGTTAGTGTTCGATATAATGTCTGTGAGAGAGTTGCTGCAGGTCGTCACTATTGGAGTCGTCGGTGGATCTGATCTTAGCAAGATATCTGAGCAACTTGGGAAAACAGGTACGACTCTGATCGGATCCAGAAAAAAGAACTGTAATTTGTGGTAGAATTTTCGATTGTGGTACTCAAAGTTTGGATCTTTTCGTAAATTTGATGAGGATGGTCTCTTTTGTTCTGTTTTCTACTGTATGGATCCTTTAACAAACTACATAAGAGTTTTTGACTAGATCCATCAGCACCATGGATACAGAAGATCCTTAAAGTCTATAGATTTGGAATTTAGTATAGCTGTTGATCATTATCTATCTTTGTTGTCTTGAGTTCAAATTCTGGAATGTGTTTGATTTTCCCCTAGAGTCTTAGTTTTCATCTGATTTACTTAAAGAGAGGATTTTAGATCTGGCTCTACTTGTCTTTCCCTTGTGATCCTCCAGCTGTTTAGCTGAAACTTTTGAATTTGTTAAATGTTTGCAGTCACTCACGACTATGAATATTGTTTCTCTGAGAATGGTCTTGTTGCCCATAAAGATGGGAAATCCATTGGAATTCAGGTTCATATGAAACAACGGCTTTTACTTACTTATCCACATTGTTGTGTTATCGTTTCTTTTGTTCCTTAAATAGTTTGTATCTTTCTTTCTTAGAGCCTGAAGCTGCACCTTGGAGAAGATAAACTCAAGGTAAAAACATATCATTGTCTCTTAGGTTGATAGCAGCAGTTGCTATAATGTTTCTTTAGTGGTTTCATTGATGTTGAAGTGTATGCTTAGTATATGTATATGGATAGTTTGTGATTGTGTAAAACTGATGATGCAGGAGTTGATAAACTTCACGCTGCACTACATTGCAGACTTGGATATTCCAATTAAAAGGTATAATGTGGATCCATCTACTAGTCTATATATAATCATGTTTGCAAAGTGATGACTGATGAGATGATTTACTTTCTTGAAATTTGTATACATAGGGGAACATTTATTGAATTCCGTAATGGAATGCTCAATGTATCACCTATTGGTCGCAACTGCAGCCAAGAAGAAAGAGACGAATTCGAGAGATACGATAAGGTAGAAATAAACAATTTTGTTTTTCAGTTTCTTATATAAATTTTCTTTGAGCATTGTTATCATTTCAAGATATTTTCTTGTCTTAAAAGGTTCAAAACATCCGGCCAAAGATGGTAGCTGAACTTCGTGAGCGGTTTGCGCATCTTAACCTTAATTTCTCAATTGGAGGACAGATTAGCTTCGATGTGAGTAGAATCAAAATGTTGATGATGACAATTCCTTAAAATCTATTTTTTGAGTTACTGAAACTGTTTTTATTGTTATGAATCAGGTCTTCCCTAAAGGTTGGGATAAGACTTACTGCTTGCAGTACCTGGAAGACTTCAGTGAAATCCATTTCTTCGGTGACAAAACCTATGAGGTATAAAACTCAACTTTTCCAAATCACTTCGTTACTTTGTATTTCGTTGAGCTCGATGAGTAAAAAAGTTGGCTTGTAACTTGTGCAGGGTGGAAACGATTATGAAATCTATGAATCACCAAAAACAATTGGCCATTCAGGTTAGTTACTTAGATATATTACACAATGTATCTCTCTCTGTTTGTGTTAAAGATAATTTTTCATGACAAGTAGGATTGTTTCTGTTGCTGCAGTTACGAGTCCAGATGACACAATGGCAAAATGCAAGGCTCTGTTTATGTCTTGAAACACAATCCATCTGGAGAAAACAGTGTCAAGAGTTTGATTCTTCTTTGGCGAAATCTTGCAACTTTTGATTGTTTACATAACAAGGAATGGAGAAAAGTGTGTGTTGCGTACTACTATGGATACTGTATGTTTTTGAATTTTGATTCATCAAATAAAATAAGGTCAAAGATATAACCTCTTCAAAAAGAAATCTGATGTTTAAAGATTTCGTTTACAAAACAGATTCTCTCCAAAAAAAAGGCTTTAAAACTTTACAAGAATATACAGAAACAAACAACAAACAATTTTGTATACATAATTACTCAATTCAAACGTAAAAGCATATAAAAACGAAACTTGAAACTTAAGGAACTGATAAGATTCGTTCCTCCACACCACATTCAAGACTCAACGACGGGCTCAGCCTCTTCTTCTTCTCCTGCAGCTTCAGGGACTGCTTCCTCTTCCTCTTCTTTTGCCTCGGGAATTGAGTCGGTGTCTTCAATAGGTTTGAGATCATCTGAAGGGGGAGAAGCGCCACCAGAAGAGGCGGATCGACGGTGATTAGCAGCAGCTTGATGGACGTGGTTGTAACTCCCTTTCTCGAGGAAGAGCTGATTGAAATGGACTTTACAGTAGAGGACGCCGTTAAGAGAAGCGTAAGAAGAGTGAGTCAAAGGACAACCACTGTGGGCGCACCTGAAGCAATTCTTGTGGTAACACTCTCCTTCCATTGTTACTTTCTCAAGTGGGTAAACCGTTTTCTTACAAGTGGCACATTTGTCTTGCGTTCCACTGAAAAAGGATGATAGCTTGCTCGGAGTTCGAGTCTTGCCGAATCCATTTGGGGTTAAAAAAAAGATCAGATGAACAAGAAACTAAAAAAAAATGAATCTTACTTTGAAAAGAGAGAGAGAAGAAAGAGTAATATATTACCAGATCATTGGGCTTGTCGGTCTTTCCGTTCTGAAAATTCTTGCTGTAATTGCCAGATTCTTTGAAAAGCTGTTCGAAGTGTGGCTTACAGTAAAGAACTCCATCCATTGATGAGTAATTGCTTATCTGTTTATGTTATAAAAAAGCATTGTGGGAAACAACAGAGGAGGAAGAAAGAAAGAAAGAGAGAGAAAGAAAGAAAGAGAGAGAGAGAGAGAGAGAGATACTGACGACGAGAGTGCCTTTGCAATGGCTGCATTTGAAACATGATTTGTGATAAGTATTACCCTCTAATGTCAACAGATCCATAACATAGACGGTTTTGTCACAGGCCTTGCATTTATCCAATGTTCCTGTAAACGACATTTTTCTCTTCTTCTTATATTAATGCTGTTTCTTCGTTGGGGCCGGTTTGAGTCTCCAGACACGACGACCAAACGACGACGACGACGATACAAAAACAAAAAAAAAAACTCGATCTCTGTTTCCTTTCTTTTTCATCTCAGAGATGTGTCTCTTATTTATCAAAAAAAAAAAAAAGTAGTCTTGAATGAGAGGAAATTTTGGGTCCAGTGGTAGAGATTCGAAAGAGGAGAGAACCCACCATTAAAAAAATTACCGTCGATCAAAATTCTAAATCTGGGGATTGTTGTTTTATTTTAGATTCCGAGCTAAAACGAAAGGACTTCGTTTTCTCGACGTTTTTAGCCATAGGTCT
The DNA here is from genome assembly GCF_000633955.1 of Camelina sativa. NCBI lineage: Eukaryota > Viridiplantae > Streptophyta > Magnoliopsida > Brassicales > Brassicaceae > Camelina > Camelina sativa. The sequence goes on from NC_025690.1 coordinate 25,294,802, forward strand.
CTCTATTTTTTAAAGAATTAGAGGAGAGAGTATAATTAAAAAAAAAAAAAAAAAAA
>NC_025690.1:25295258-25342254 GCF_000633955.1 Camelina sativa
AAAAAAAAAAAAACGGGAAATCAATAAAATAAAAAAACAACGAAACGACTCCGGCGGCGAGTGTTTGTGTCTCTGTGTTTTGTATCTTTCCTTCACTTTCTCAGTAAACCAGACGACAAATTTTCCCGAGAAAAATTATTATTTCTCTTCTTCAATTATTCTCTTTTTTTTTGTTTTTGTGTGGATTAGTTGTTCCGATCTTACCTTGGAGAGTTTGAATCAATCATCTCCATTACGAGTTGTTGTTTTTAAGCCAGCCTCTTACTATTTTCTTTTGAGCTGTTGAAGATTTATTGTTCTTAGTAAAATTAGGGTTCTCTCTCTGTTGTGTATAATTTGGAGATCGGATTTGTGTGATGAATAATAATAACAATAATAGTAGAGGAAGATTTCCTCCGGGGATTGGAGCGGCGGGTCCTAATTTTCAGTCACGGACTCCGAATCCTAACCCGCCTCAGCAACCTCAAGAGTACCTTCAGTCACGTTCTCCGTTTCCCCAGCAACCTCAAACTCAACCTCCACAGTTTCTCCAGTCTCAACCTGATGCTCACCAGTTCGTTCAACGGTCTTACCCACAGACCAATCCTCAGCAGATTCAACAGCCACAACAACAATGGTCTGGAGGACGCGCTCAGCTATTTAGTGATCCGAGTTACGTTGATGAAGTCGAGAAGACGGTTCAATCTGAAGCTAACAACGATTCTAAGTAAGTAATTGTTCATAAGAATGGTTGTCATGAATGGTGCTCTTGATGTGCTGAAGTAGTAGTGGTGTTTTAAGTTTTTTGCCTACTTTGAGCTTAACAACTATGTGTATTCTCATATTTATTAGTACTCAAGACTGGAAGGCAACCTTAAAGCTGCCTCCACGAGATGAGCGTTACCAGACAGAGGTATGATATGATTCGTTTATCTAATAATTGCTTCTCAAGGTTTCCTGATTTATCAACCCTTGTTTTGAGAAGACGGCATTCCCTTAGAGCATTTTTTTTTTCATGTCGTCTGCAGGATGTGACTGCCACTAAAGGAAATGAATTTGAAGATTACTTTTTGAAGAGAGATTTGCTTAGAGGAATTTACGAAAAAGGTTTTGAAAAGCCTTCACCTATTCAGGAAGAAAGCATCCCTATTGCATTGACTGGCAGTGATATTCTTGCTAGAGCCAAAAATGGGACTGGCAAGACTGGTGCCTTCTGCATTCCCACCCTTGAGAAAATTGATCCAGAGAACAATGTCATTCAAGGTTTGTTTACTTCCCCTTTCAGCAATCTTCTCTCCCTCCTTTTTTCCATTTATATAAAGCTACTTTCTTGCTGGGTTTTCTTTACTTTGCACCCCCTTGTTGATCTATCTTCTTGTGCAGCTGTGATTCTCGTTCCAACCCGAGAGCTGGCCCTTCAGACATCACAGGTTTGTAAGGAGCTTTCCAAATATCTAAACATTGAGGTTATGGTCACCACTGGTGGTACCAGTCTGAGAGATGATATCATGCGTTTATATCAACCTGTACACTTGCTGGTTGGAACTCCTGGAAGAATATTAGATCTTTCCAAAAAGGGTGTGTGTGTTTTGAAAGATTGTACCATGCTTGTAATGGATGAGGTGAGTTCCTGATTCTTTTTGGCTCTTTTGTCTGCTATACCTGAGCTACAAATCAATTCCTGTTATCCTAAATATTTGCAAATTGGATAGACTATTTTTCTTTTTCTCGTGAGCTCGTTGTTCTGACTCGCAAACATCTTTACTAGGCCGACAAGCTTTTGTCTGTAGAATTTCAACCTTCCATAGAGGAGTTGATACAGTTCTTGCCAGAAAACCGTCAGATTCTGATGTTTTCGGCTACATTTCCTGTCACTGTGAAGTCCTTCAAGGATCGATATCTCAGGAAGCCTTACATTATCAATCTCATGGATCAGCTCACACTTGTGGGTGTTACCCAATATTATGCTTTTGTCGAAGAGAGACAGAAGGTGCACTGTCTGAATACACTATTCTCTAAGGTCAGATTTACACACAGCACTAGGCCCAGATGTTTTATTTTCTGGCTACTTAATGTAGTGGATCTTTATAAGGCATTCTTGTTTATCAATTGCAGCTCCAAATAAACCAATCCATTATCTTTTGCAACTCTGTCAATCGTGTGGAGCTGTTGGCCAAGAAAATCACAGAACTCGGTTACTCATGCTTCTATATCCATGCTAAGATGGTTCAAGATCATCGGAACAGGGTTTTCCATGATTTCCGCAATGGTGCTTGCAGAAACCTTGTTTGCACTGGTACGTTTAGTGCTACTTATTTACTTGAATAGCGACAAATGTGTTTAAGTTTTACGAGAAATGTCTGTCTGTTGCAGATTTGTTTACACGTGGGATTGACATTCAAGCTGTGAATGTTGTCATAAATTTTGATTTTCCTAGGACTTCTGAGTCCTATCTACACAGGGTATGTTAAAGGGAAACTGATACTGATTTGTAAATCTTAAGCACATTTTTCTTTTTCATATTGTGAATGGTTTTTTTGCTTCATTACATTACCAGGTAGGCAGATCGGGAAGATATGGACACCTTGGGTTGGCTGTGAATCTGGTAACTTATGAGGACCGCTTCAAAATGTTCGTGTGTTTTGTTCTGCTTTTGTCTCTTAACTGGTGTGGCCTCTCTTTTCGAACATGCAATAGCTTTCTTACTCATTTATTTGGTTTCCAACAGGTATCAAACTGAGCAAGAACTTGGAACTGAAATCAAGCCAATACCTTCACTTATCGACAAGGCAATCTACTGTCAGTAACTTCTACCTGGTGCACATACTCCACCCGGCAAGGCATTGATGGATTAACCGGTAAGACAAATCCCTCTCTAGGCATCTCGACATTAAAACCAAACTTGCATTGCTTATAGACCAAATTCCCAATGATTGATTTGTCAGTGTTCAGGTGTATTGAGGAGGCAAATCATTCACCTTTGGCAGCCACGATCTCGTTCCAGATATGGAGGCAACACAGAGCAATGTACCGAGGCAAGAAGAGACAGTATAGGTGGTTGATGGCGATGGAAGCGTTTGGTTTTAGCTAAACCTTCAAAGCAGTACTGGCTTGGTTTGGTTTGGTTCGAGGACTTCTTCTGCTGCATGATATGAACCTTTAAGCTGCCCTTCTCTCATTTTCATATTCTAAGAACCCTTTGACTTTGGGTTTGGGTGTTTTCTGACTTATCTTGGTTTCTTTTGTTTTAAGACTTGAAGACGTAGGAAGGAATTTCATAGTAAGATCAAATCGAAGAAGACATTTTTTTACTTCATTCTCTTGCTTATTACTCCTAGATCCACCTGTGTCTTCAGCGTTGTCTGATCTATTAAGGGTTTTACTTGATGTGTGTGTGTGTCGAGTCAAGTTTCTCAACATTACAGAAATCTAAGGATCAAATGTGAGATCGTAAACAGACATACAACTGAAACAAAAAAAAAAGCAAACCATGATTGATGCTTCTTCATACGATTATACTCCATAAAATCTTTCACTTTAATGTTGTTTTTTTACACATAATCACCCAATATATAAACAAGCCACACAACCAAACAAATAACCAAAAACTATAAGAAAGCTGTTTAATCACACAAAAGAAAGGAAAAGAGATGAATTGTTACAAACAATGACCTGAGGGACAAATTTTAATAAAGACTTAGAAACATCCACAAGTTGCCTTTGGTACTACACCAGTGGCTCTATACTTGGCAGCCATTTCTTCAGCCTTGAGAAGCTCTTCTCCTTTCTTAGCTTCAACCATTGCTCTCTTCTCTTCTGCTTCCTTGTGAATTGCAGCTACTTTATTCTTCATTTTCTCACCGTACAGTGCTTTTTTCTTCTCTAGTTTTTCTTCGATCTTCCTGAGTTGAGCTTCTACGGCTGCTTTCTTGCTGTTCTCCCAAGCATGCACATCAGATGTCTTCTTCTGTGCCCTGTGCATTGTCATCATATTTTAAGATCATTAGCTGATTACTATCTGTAACAAGTGTAGTAATCTTCTGAATAAGGAGATCATGAAAATTTAGTAAGTGTTGTACCTGTTCTCAGCTTTAGACTTCTCACTCTCTTCCCATGCTTTGATGAATGACGTTTTCTTCTCCTTTTCCAAGTCTGCAAGTATCACATCTGACCAAAACAACACACACATAACATTTGATGTCATTTAGGGAACTAAGTAACCAGAACGTAGACATCAAAAACCAAATGATGTTGTTTAGCCCTGACCTCTATCGGCCGAACCAGATGAAGCTTTCTTCGGTGTATGCTCCTCGATGGGTTCTGCAAGAAGCTCCCTTATAAGTACAACACATTGACATTTGTTGCAAGAAGCTCACTTATAAGTTTATATCTTGATGCTCGAATTTGCTAGTCAGATATATATACTGTATATTGGTTGGTCATCAATTATAGTTATATTCATCGCCAACTAGTTTCCAAATCGAAGCTTATGAAAGATTCACATAAAAGCAAAGCAGAACATAACAATTAGGTTCAACAACTTAACTTTAGTTAAAGGGAATCAAAGAGTAGTAGTAGCAAGAGATATAATGAACTAAATGCAATTTGAAAATTGTTCAAAAAGTTAGTAATTGTTCATTACAACTTCCAAGAGTAAGGCAACTTTTTAAGAGAAAGGGAAAAAAAATGAAGGAATATTAGGAAAGTAAAACACTTTTCTTAATTCATAGCTGTCCACAACTAATTGTTATGATTCCCATATACTTACTTTTTGATAACACTAATTACAGGGGATCATTGCTTTATTATTTCCCTACCATAAACAGAAAATTAATCATATTATAATAATAGATTCCTTTGGAAAAACCTAAATTTTCTTGAAAAAAATAAAATCAAATGCCATGAATGAAGAAGTTCTTAAAAATACTAAATGGCGATGGATTTTAGAGTATAATAAACCTATCCAAACGAATTCACAACCTGCCTGAGGCAGTAAATCTAACCCTCAATTTCCAAGTACTAACTTAAACATGTTATCACAATTCATGAATCTCGTAAGTCGTAAGTAGAAAGATTACCATATATAAAAAACATACACATGTGTGTAGTAAATAAACAAAACAAAAAAAAAAACTTACTTTCAACAACGGTAAGAGCTTTGGATTCGACAGGAGGTGGATTGTGAACCTTCTCCTCCGCGACTTCAACTGGAGCAGGAGGAGTCGCTTCCTTCGCCGGAGCTAAAACCGCCGGAGATTCTACGTCAACCTTACTCGTCTTTTGCTCCTCCGCCATTACCTCTCAGCCGAAGAACAGAATGTTTTTTTTTCTTGTAAGAAAGGGAAAAATACAAAAAAAAAAAAAAAAAAAAAATCTTCGATTTTTAAGCCAATAATAGTTAAAGAGAAGAGAGTTTTTATATCCTCCGTTAGCTTATACCGTTGGAGCGTACTACGCGCGTTTAATCTGTGTGAGACACTTGTTTTGCTTCACCGTTGATGTTTTCGTACCCATGTGATCGTGCGGCTGTAAAGTTTTGTTTACGCATTGGATGCGTTCCATGTGATTAAACATCTCACTGCCGACAGGTAAAGTTGTTCAATGATGCCACCTCACACCTCTGTAGGGAAAAAAAAATTCTATTATAGTAGTATCATTCTTTTGTTAGATGAATATATTCAACAAAACTTAACTTTTCCAATTCATTCGATCGATCTACATCCCAATAAAATTTAAGTAACCAAAAAAAAATTAATGTAGCTGCTAATCATATCAAACCAAAAAATTAAGTTGAACCTAAATTAGAGTGAACCAAGAAAATAGTACTCGAATTTTAAATAAGGGCGAATTTGCTTGATAACCACAACAAAAAAAGTAACAAAGAAAATAGCCAAATAATGAACTAAATTAAGTGAGTAACCATTAGCTTAGGAAAAAAGACAAGGGAAGGGTATGGTGAGGTTCATGCGCAATCACCAAAGAGTGTTAGTGTAGAAGATATTTATTTATTTATTTGGATAAATAGATGATACCCCTTTATATTTTATTTAAATATATCTTTTCAATAAAATTAATTAAAATTTTGAAATTTATCATAAAAAGTTACATTTTTTTCTGCATTTGACATAACTTAAGTTTTTAAAATCGGATGTTGAAAATTTTAAATGATAAATAGTGTTTATAATAAGAATTATACTATGACTATAAAATGGTATAGAACATATAAAATGGTATAGAACATTCATACAACCCAAATCGTGAATTAAACTCATAATAAAAAAAATGCTAAATTCTAAGGAATACAACATAAGCAACTCAAGCAACTGTGTTAAATACTAACTATAAAAGATAAAAATAGGTAACTCAAACGACTAAATTAAACACACAAAAAATGTTATACCGTAAGAGATACAATATATGCAACCCACATAGATAGCTCAAACCGAATTAAACGCACAATAAAGAAAAAACACTATACCCTTAGGGATACAAAATAGGCAATCCAAACAATTGTATTAAACACTAACCGTACATGCCCTACATATTAACCGAGTTAAATACTGACAATCAAACAATAAAATATACAAAATGTTTATGTATTTCTAATTAAAGTTTGAATTAATGTATGTATGCAATGTAAATAATTTGAAACTTGAAAAATATACTTTTAAAAATGGAATAGAGTGTTGTTATATTCTATATATTACAAAGATTTTTGTTGTTTTAGTTAGTGTATAAATTATATTTTCTCATCTTAATATCTTTAAATCATAATAAACATATAAAAATCTATAGTTTTAACTGGATTTGTGAAATTAAAATAGTTTGTTCAAAAGAAAATTTATTACAAAATATGAAAAAGTAAAGAAAAAAAGAAAAAACTGTTGCCAAATGAGAGATGGCAAAAATATGTAAGCATATATATAAAGAAGAATACATACGTAGACAAAAGAATAGGGGCGAGTGGCAACAGTTAATATCTAGTGGGGCTATAATTGTCATTAATATGTATTATATAGAGTATACGATGTTTTCATGGTTAGAACAGTGAATTATAATTTTTTTGTTAGTCATTACTGCTAATTTCCCTTTAAATAATCTAAATGGACCAAAAGGGTGACGTGGAGCCTCACTGAGTGGACACGCTGGAAGACAGATATGGATAATGTCTTGGATTGGACTTGACTTGGACGGTCCAAGTTGGACCTACTTTACCCAATTTTCGCCGCGCGCGTGTACAGAACGTTCCGGTTAAGGAGACGCGTGGTATTGAAGGTGACTAAACCGGTTTAAGGCATGTGATATATGGGGGCCCTTTATTTATGACTTTGCTCGTTTGGTGTTAGAAGAAAAACCTACTCATGTGAGATGGAGACATCTCTTATTTTCCTCACTGTTTGGGCCTTTTTGTGAATCTTAACGGCCCAACGGGTATTTTAATTTCCTGCCCAGCTGGTTTTTAATTAAAAAGAACGTTGTAATTTCTTTTTCTTTTTTTCTTCTTTTCAAATCAATAAAGTACAGTAGTAGTAATTAAATAGGATGATTAAGGGTTAATCCCTAATCACAGATTCACAAGTTCAGAGATTTGAACAGCCTGGGAAAGATGTAAAGACTGTACCGTAGATTTGTTTTTCTAAGAATAATAATAATAATTTTTTTAAAAGTATACAACATGGAATTATTTAGGATTATTTACCTGTCTTGTATAATGGGTGGTCGAATAATGGTCTCTGATGTCACTTAACTTTAATTTAATGGGGAGTAACTAATAAAGGTTTTACCTTCTTTCTACGAAGTTGGGATTCTTTTTTTTTTTCAAAATTTAAAAGCATGTATAACAAACTTTTATAAAGAGGACTTTAAACTTAATTGAACTCTTTAACATTTTTATTTTTATGGTAGTAAGCAGATTATTTTGGTAAACCAAAAACGTTTGTATCTCTGATGTATCATTGTCTGTCTCTATATATGGTGATATAGGATCATAGGAACATGGATGACCATTTTCCTTAAACTGATAAAAATACTATAATTTCTTTAATATTATTCACCAACATTAACCCTTCGAAAATCTAACAAAAAAAAGAAAGTAACCGATATTCACACAACGATATGAACTTCATTAACACAAAAATGATGTGAACACAAAAAGTAAACGATATTCACATTAACCCTTCTAAGTGTTGAAGAAAACGTGAAACAAGATTCAAAATCCTCGTTGAAAAGCACCAGTCGAAAACTCAAGATCAAAACCTCTGAGTTTTCTCATCACCTTCGGTAACGGTTTCATCTCGCCTGATTCTTGTTTTTCTTCTCTTCATGTTGAATGTTTAATTGTGAGCATATATATAGAAATAAAGGCAGAAGTAGATAGATATATCGATTCATTCATGCTTCAACGGGCAAGCATGAAGAGGAACAACAACAACGATCCTCAAACGAACAAGCATAATTATGTCTGTCTTAAAACGGCGTCGAATCCAGGCAAAAGCATCGCAAAAGCTACTCTGTTCCTCGTCACCTCTCTCTTCATTTCTGCTGGTCTCTTACACTTATTGGGTTGTTTTGATTTTGTGAGTTCGATTTTCTTTTTTCATATATATATATATATATATATAGATATACAATTTTATTCAATCAAGTGAATGTTAAACTTAATACTAATTATTTCATTATATTAGTTTCTGTTCATGAAGACAACTTTGGCAGGACTGAAGCAAGTAACAGCAATCAGAAAATCACAACCAATCACGAACCAAAGATTCCCTAACCAATGCGTACAGAAGAACAACCAAACACGACATCAAACTCCCGAGGATGGCTCCTCGAGAAACAACAAAGCAAGAAGCAACCATTCGCGGCCATCCACGTGTCCTTCTTATTTCCGTTGGATCCACGAAGATCTACGGCCATGGAAAGAGACAGGTATCACGAGAGGGATGCTTGAGAAAACGAGGAGGACGGCGCACTTCAGGGTGGTTATCCTCAACGGGAGGGTGTACGTTAAGAAGTACAGAAAATCTATTCAGACGAGAGATGTTTTTACTATGTGGGGTATCGTACAGCTGCTACGGTGGTACCCTGGTAGACTGCCAGATCTTGAGCTCATGTTTGACCCTGACGATAGACCAACCGTCCGATCTAGAGACTTTCAAGGTCAACAGCATCCGGCCCCGCCTCCTTTGTTCCGTTACTGCTCAGATGACGCCAGCTTGGATATCGTCTTCCCTGATTGGTCCTTCTGGGGCTGGTAAACTAAAAGCAACACACGTTTGTTTAATCTAGATTTTAATTATGAGATTCTCTCCATTAAATGTGGGCTTATACTGTGCTTTATTGTTATTGGGCCAGGGCTGAGGTTAATATAAAGCCTTGGGCTGAATCGCTAGTGGCAATTGAAGAAGGGAACAAGATGACGCAATGGAATGATCGCGTGGCGTACGGTTATTGGAGAGGCAACCCTTATGTGTTTCCTACCAGAGGAGATCTTTTGAGATGTAACGTCTCAGCACAACAAGATTGGAACACTCGTCTCTACATCCAGGTATGGTTCGTCAACATACTAGTTAAATCTGATATACTATATACTATTAAATAGCTTAAATTTATTTATTATTGTGAAGGATTGGGATAGAGAGTCTAGAGAAGGATTCAAGAACTCAAACCTAGAGAACCAATGCACACATAGGTTACTTTTATTTTACTTTGCATTCTTTTGTTTTGGGATATGTATTTGCAAAATTCGATTATAAATTGTTGCCAAGTGAAATTGGAATAGGTACAAGATCTATATAGAAGGGTGGGCATGGTCAGTGAGCGAGAAATATATAATGGCATGTGACTCGATGACTTTATACGTGAGACCAAAGTTCTATGATTTTTACATACGAGGAATGATGCCATTACAACATTATTGGCCTATCAGAGACAACTCTAAGTGTACTTCCCTCAATTTTTCCGTACATTGGGGGAATACTCATTTGGACCAGGTTTGTATGTTTTATTTCACTTTAATTAGACCCCATAGAGTTTTGTTTTGTTACCAAATTAACCCATTTATTTTATTTTTTAAAATAGGCGCGTAAGATAGGGGAAGAAGGGAGTAGATTTATAAGAGAGGAAGTGAGAATGGAATACGTATATGATTACATGTTCCATTTGATGAACGAGTATGCAAAACTTCTGAGGTTTAAGCTGGAGATCCCGTGGGGAGCAACTGAAATTACTCCGGATAGTATGGGTTGTCCGGCGACGGGACGTTGGAGAGATTTCATGGCGGCGGAGTCGATGGTGATGTTTCCTAGTGAAGAGTCTCCTTGTGAGATGCCTTCTCCTTATAACCCTCAGGCTTTAAGAGAGGTTCTTGAGAGAAAAGCTAATTTGACTCGTCAAGTTGAGTTGTGGGAAGATCAATACTATCATGATTTGGCTAATAGCAAGACGCCCTGACCAAATGGGCTCTTGTAGTCATATTGAAAGTAAAGGTAAACAAGTAATTTTTTTCCCGACTGACTAGTAAATATTACGAATCTCAAGTTATACAATCCTTTTTAATGAATAAATTAATTTAACTATGAACAATGAATGATATCATCTACTCTGGTCCGGCCAACTTTTACCGGAGACTCTCTTCAGTTATTGAACTGAAATCTAAGCTGTAGAATCAAAGTTTCAAGCAAACATAAAGACTGAACAATCTGAAATAAAGAAATGAAGAAACTCTGCAAATCTTCGGAGTTACAAAGACAACAAAACCAAATATGCTTAGAGATTTGAGAGGTACACTAATAGAGTCAATCTTTTACCCTAACATTTCCACATACCTTTGTTCAGAGGTTAGATTATATTCCTTCTTCTTCTTCTTCCTAGAGTCCATGCTTTATATACACAGAGTTCTTGCTATCATCATCATCAACCGCGCCTTAAATCAATATCAGCATGAGCATGACGCATATCCATTTGCCTTGAACCTGTTGACCATATCAGGTTTTGGCTTGGCTGTGGCTGTGGCTGCGGCTGCTGAGGGACAGGCGATATTGTGTTGCTATTATTATCTAGAACTTGATGATCATCAGTATCTTGAACAACTTCAGAAGCTTCTTCTTCTCGTTTCTTGGTCTTGATCTTTGGAGCTGCCCAGATGAAGCTCCCTACAATAACCTGATAGGCCCCAAGAGTGTATATTCAACCCCAAGAACTATGACTTGCAACAAAAACCAGAGCTCAAGAAAAAGTTAAAACCAAACCTGAACAGGACTTGCTGCTATTAAAGGCCCCCCAATGGCACCACCAATCACACGCCCATCGGGACTAGCAAGCGAAACAGATAAGTTTCCAGTACGATTACGGAAGCTTCCATCAGTAGCCACTAGATAAGATGTTGATAACGCTAGGATTTCAAACCGGCCCTGGAAAATATATACAAAACAAATGTTTATAAGGAAACAGTAAAATCCCACCAATGTATCTCTCTATAGTGAAAATGTTCAAAGATGGAACCTCGTATTTAATGGCTCCGGGGGATGCTGATGGTTGAAGAAGTGTTGCAGTAGAGACTGCACCACTTGCAGATAAAACGCAAATCGCTCTTGGACCTTGTTGAGAGAATGATATAACCTTTGATGCAATATCCTGATGCAACCGTTTCAAAGCTTTTCAGAAAATAGCTAAATATAAAAACATTTCAAGAAAGCTCTGTAATAATGATTTTTAACACTACTTCTCCTATTGAAACCGCGATAACATGTGGCGTGAAGCTCATTCCAGAAGATGAAGGCATCAATTGACCTAACCAATCGAAAACAAAACCAAACAAATTAAGTTCATGGATTCAATAACTGAATGTCTAATTCATAGAGTTTAAGTAGAGCATAATACATAGACAGACAACAAATAAGATCCATTTAAGAAAAGTTTTAAGATTTTCCTACACATCAGGAGTAAACAATTAAATATTTCGACTTACGAAAACATTAAATAATCCTAGTTCTTGATCTTCTTGAAACAATAAATAGTGGAGCTTTTTTTCCTCAAGATTACAAGTTCTAGAGATAGTTGGTTTACCAATAGAAGCCGATCTTTGTTTCTTGCCGGAGCCCGGAGGTCGACCACGGCCACGTTTGTTAGAATTGTTCGGAGTAATGGTCGAAACAGAGGAAGAAGACAATGCCAAAGAAACAGAACCGTCTTGTCCGTATTTTCTAGGTCGTCCTCTCTTTCGCTTTATCGGAGCCTCACTCAGAGGCGGAGGAGGAGCAATCATATTAACGCCTATATGATGAGGAAGAGCTCCAGCCGTTGCCGGAGAAGGATCACCATGTAAAGAAGGAGATCCGAACCCAGTGGAGGCTGACCCGAATAAAGAGTTCTGATTAGGTAAGTGACGAAGCCCTTGTTGCTGTGATGATCCGTGAAAGGTAGGAGGACCAGACCCGGATAATCCTCTCTGGATATAGTAAGAACCCGACCCGGATAATCCCATTGCATCTCTTCGATCCATTTTTGCATTTACAAGAAAGACTCTTTTTTGAAACTTTTTTTAAGTGAAGTAGAAGATACGGATACAACTTGTGTGAGAAACCCTAGAGAAAAGATTGTGGCTAGAATTATGAGAGGAGAGAGAGGATAAATGGATAAGAAGAGAAACAGAATCAAAGGTGGAGACTTTATGATGAAGATATAAGCTTGGAGAGAAAGGAACATGCAAAGCTTAATACTAAATACTTTCTCAGCTTTACTTACTTAACTACTTCTCTCTTTCGTTCTTTCTCACCATAAGCAAGCAAACAAGAAAAGCTTTTCTCTACACTTCTATCAACAATGGTTAAGACTTGTTTTAAGGGCTATCTCTCTCTCTCTCTTCTTGAATTTTGCTTTTCTCTTTTCTTGATGACAGAAGGAAACAGAAACAAACAAAAAACCTCTAACAGACCCTCTCTCTCTCTCTCTCTCTCTCTCAAGCAAAAGCATTTACTGTGAGGATAACAACAATGGGATCTTATTGTAATTTTGATTTTTCTCTTATTTTTGAGTTGGAAATTCAAAATCCTAATGAATAACTGACTTTGACTGTAGCTCTCTAGTATAGCAACTAGGCATCTATCTGTATGGCTCATGACTCATTCTTGATCAGGCGCGTGTATCACACATTCATCAACATATCACTGTTCATTCTTCAGAACTTAAAAAAAAATCTAACACAGCTTGCTTTGATGAACGGACTCTTCTTCTCTCATTACTGTTCCTTACCTATAGACTTGATTGATCATCTTTGGAAATTGATATTGAGACAGAAGAGTCTGTGGAAAGAGAGTGTAGTCCACGCGCCAGAGACTGAGAAATGATTTGGCCTGTGTGGTCAGATAGACTATATAGCCCACTGGCTTCCACTATGAGAGCTAGTTTGTTTTTCGACGAGAGGCTGATAAGAAGAAGAAATCTACAAAAATATCTCCTAAGGACCCATTGATGGGATGATATAACCTCTCAAAGCTTTTGAGATCTTCCCTATTAGAATCCAACTTTAGTGTACCATGTAATGTGTGACACTGTTTGTATAAGACTTTTGATTAAGACAAACATGACCTTTTTCTTTTCTTTCTAGAAACAGTTTCTTTATACGTTTTGTGGAATGTTGTAATAAACCAGAAGAGATCTTGGCTTTGACTAATATACCATGGTAAGTCTTATGCCCAATATGAACGTACTTGTGTCTTTGTTTTGCTCACCTAAAAAGTTGATTTTTTTTCCTCTCTCAGAGCAGTGAGGAGCAATATACATTTGACAGAGTTGGGTCGTGTGATTCAGCTCAGTTAAAGGAATGAGAAGAATAACCGAATCCTGATTGATCCGAGCAGGTTTGATAACAAAATCTTGAACTCGAAAAGAAGAGTGATACATAAGAGTATTATAACCTATTAAAAGGAAGAAGCTAGCTTCAACTTGACTTTTTCAAACGAAACTAAAGAGACAAAGACGACAATGTAGAACAGAGGGTTACATACAAGTGAAAAGAAAACTGAGGATCCTTGTCAATTGTCTAGCTCCATGGCCTGAGCAGCTTTAGCTTTAGCAGCTGGAGTCAGTTTCGTTTTCAATTTCTTCTTGCCAACAGAAAACCCACCTGCCTTCTTCTTCCCACTTCCATCAACCTTGACAACAAAATCAACCAACACACATATATCATCAAACCACTCAAAACAACTTCAGTAAAAGATAGGAATAGTCAAGACATAGTCAGATGTTTTTAGTAAGAAGATTCAATATATCCTATTCCCCCAAAATAAGCTTCTGATTAACACTATAGACCAGACTGACTCCAAGCAAATTCGATTCTAATTAAACCATTTCACTACAAGTAACTCACTAACTAGACAACAGCATCGGTTTGCTACTTAAATTAACACCATGACTATGAACTAAATATTCAGAATTAAGAGAAAAGAGACAGAAAAGGTTCTTACTTTCATCTTGTTCTTGTTCGCATGAAGCTTCTTGATCTTCTTGTCCTGTAATTCTTTCTCTTCTGCAAACCGACAAAAAAAAAGTCCTAATTTCGTTGAGAACCTATGTATACACATACATGCTTATCGAATTGAAATCGTTCTAAGAGATAATAAAGAAACCTACTTTGAAGATTGTACTCGTGCTGCTTCTTCCTCTTGGCTAAATTGTTCTTCTTCGACATTTTTTTCCCCAACCCAACTTTTGATTGTTCAGATGCGTAATCTCTCTCTATAAGCCCTAAATTTCAACGGGAGTCATTGAAACGATGTCGGAGCATATAGGGTTTAGAATTTTATGGGCTTAAAAGATAAGACATTGGTCGTTAAGGCCCAAAAAGTATATAAATTAAATATTAAATAAGGCCCATTGAAGTTTCAGAAAACGATGTCGTAGTAGCCATCGCACAACTGTTCCAACGACCCCCCCTGCTCCAAATCTCACACTTGTCTCCTTTACTTTTTGCACTCTGCAATTTTTTTGCATGTCTTTGTTTTCTCTTCTTCGTCTTCTTCATTGTTGTTTCCACCAAAATCCCTAACCCTAAAACCTCGATTTTCCCGCCAAAATGTATCAGTCGATGAACCTATCCTTTTCTTCTAATTTTAACCACCGAGCCTTTCTCAAACCACGACTATGCTCCGGGATCTCCGCCACCAGACCTCCCAAATCCCTCCATTTCAAATTCAATCCTTCCTGCGCCTCCTCCGCCCCCAAATCCGACGATTCATCACTATCCGAAAAGCTTATTTCGCTTCTCAAAGCTGTCCCGAACTGGTCAGACGGCATCAAAGAGAGACGGATGCAGCAGAAACGTACCCTCTACAGTCACGAGAATTGGGTCAGACACAGAAGCTCACTACGGCATCTCCGTCACGTATCTTCGAGTACGTCTTCACGCGTTATATTGTCTTTGATTCCACCTGTTTGCTTCTTCACCACCGTCGCCATCTTGATCGCCTCCTATAACTCCGCCGTGGGTTTGGGCTGGTTGCCTGATTTCTTCCCCGTCCTTCGAGCTTCTCCTCTTCCGTATCAGTTGACAGCTCCGGCTTTAGCTCTTCTTCTTGTGTTTCGCACTGAGGCTTCTTATTCGAGGTTTGAACAAGGAAGGAAAGCTTGGGCTAAGATCATTAACGGAACCAATGATTTAGCTAGGCTTGTTATTTCTTCTGTTCGTGATGGCTCCGGTGATGAATTGATCATCAAAGATTCGCTTTTGCGTTACATTGCTGCTTTCCCTGTGGCGCTTAAGGTAGATCTCGTATCTATGTTTTGTGAAGAGTTGGGTTAGGTAGCGGAAGGTTGATTTGTGATTGATTGCAATTTTTTGTCATGTGCAGTGTCATGTGATATATGGTTCAGATATTGCTAGTGATCTCCAGAATGTGATAGACGAAGATGATCTGTCTTTGATTCTTCAATCCAAGCATCGTCCACGCTGTGTCATTCAATTCATTTCTCAGAGCCTTCAGCTGCTGAACTTGGACAGTACAAAGATAGATATGTTGGTATCTTTCTTGAATCTTTATAATCATTCTTGACTGTCATATCTGAACATAGTTCTGGTTAAGTCTCTGCGTGTGCTCTCATTAGTTAGTTAATCTCTTTTTACAGGAATCAAAGATGATGCAATTACAGGAGGGAATTGGTGTATGTGAACAACTAATGGGCATCCCGATACCACTTTCCTACACACGACTAACGTCGAGGTTCTTAGTCTTATGGCATCTTACACTCCCTGTTATCCTCTGGGATGATTGCCGCTGGAATGTTGTTCCTGCTACTTTCATTAGCGCTGCATCTCTCTTCTGCATTGAAGAAGTACTTTAAGTTCTTTATCCTTTGCAAAATTCCAATTTCTTCCAAAGAATCTTGCTTGCCTTGTAATCACTCTTTACGTTTTTACTTGAAATTTCTACAGGTGGGTGTTCTTATAGAGGAGCCATTCTCTATGCTGGCTTTAGACGAGCTATGTGCAATGGTGGCTAGTAATATTGATGAAGCTGTTGAATCCGAGAAGGTTATAAGCAATCGGATCATCAACAAGAAAAGGGTCTATGAGATTAAGCACTCATCAAATGGTTGGCATAAATCTTGAAGTAATTAATTGCAGTATATGTACTCTGTGTTGTCATATGTGATGGCTAACTTAGATATGTTGAAGTATTGAATGTAACACGTATAATTTAGTAGACTTTTGGTAGGGAAACTTCACCGTGTAATGTGTATCTTTCTCGGTGTCCCTTGTTTGTTGTGCTTGTATATATGGCATTTGCAGTTTCTGCTTTTACGGCGGTGATGTTTTACTCCCGTTGGTTATTTCTCAGGTTGTTATTATTATAAAATTCAAACAAATACGTGATTGTTTGTACTAATTATTTATAGAAGATGATTCCTAACAGCTGATTCCTCCGACAGTCGATGTGGGACACTTTTTGTTTTTTAAACATCATTGGAGCGAGACAGCGACACCTGTTCCGAATAAGCTATGTGGGTATCAATTGAAACTAAACAAAATAGACCTCAATATCAACTTTTACGCAAGTTGAAGGTTTTGCACTTATGCTCAATGATACTACTTTTCCCGAACATAATAAACCAAAATAGCCAATATAATTCAACTGTTGAGCTTATCTCCATTTCAAGTAGTGATCGATAATCTTCAAATGTGGAAGCAATGAATTTCATAACAACTATGGCTACCAAAAGATAAGATGGTTTAGCCAAAGCCACAGGCTTCTTTTTGTAATCTCTCTCTCTCTCTCTCTCTCTCTCTCTCTCTCTCTCCCTCTCTTCATTTTTTTAATGACAAAATTTACAGAATGATGCTAAACTACTAAAATTAACAACATTAACAGTATAAATAATTTCAGCTGATCCAGGGACAAACAAAACTCTAAACCTGTTGATGATGGTGATGATGATTCATTACAGTTTCCCCTGTAACGACCAATAAAAATAATCAGAACTTCAGAGACTTCAAACAGTGAAGCGTAAACAGAGATTCGGATTTAATTACCATGCAATTTCTTGACAAACCGCTCAAATTCAACAATGTTATGTCCTTCCATAAGAGCTGGGATCAGTCTACTATAGGCAAATGATGACAAATGCCTTCTATCTGGATCGTTCGGAAACTTTACGCTTTCTAACATTTTGTTATACCCAACTCTATCATGGCAAGGAAGCGAGTTCTCTCGTGCAATCGGTGTATCGCTATCCCAAGCAGCGTTTAGCACCTGCAAAAAACTCAAGTTTAGATTGAAATTTTGGTGATAACTGATAAGCGCAGGCTTAAGAGATCGATATATGATTCCAAGTATGTTTTTTTTTACCTGCCAAGCTACTGCCTCAGGCTCTCCTAATGCTCCTGAGAAATCATCTGGACGGTTAAGAACTTGCACTTCTCCGGATACAAAACTCAGAGTGGCACCATGCTTCTTAAGTGTAGATGCAATTGCAGCATAACCATCTCGGTTGCTCGGGTTGTAGAACCCAGCGGTTAGCTCAGCAGCATGGCTTGCTGTTTTGTACCACCAGTGGACGTCTGGGAGCTGTTTAAGTCAAAAAAAATTGTGATAAAACTATGAAAAAATAAGTCCAAAATATTATAGGGTTTTAAAATGGCTTAGAACTATAATCAATCACCTTTGCTGCAATGCAGCTACTGCTGAAAACTAGTTTAGCGAGAGAGAGGATATGGTCAGCATGATCTATCAAAACCTGTGAGTACCATTTGAGAAAGAATCTTCCATATAGGCCATCGAAGTCACCTCCATCACAGAAGAAACCAGTTCCCTGCGGCTGGGAATTGTAGGAGCCGGTGTTATCTGGGCCTCGAGCCCAAAAAAGGTGCCCCCTTGAATCTGCTGCCTTTCTCAGGCTCTTCAAGAGATACTTGTCATAACACTGTATTGGTCCAACGGAATGATCATTATGTGGAAGCCAAAGTTAGCTAGCTGGTGAAGCTTGTAGCTATCTCAAGAGTTAAGACTGTTGAAAAGAAATATACCTGAAACTCTCCAACACCTGGATATCGCCACCCGTGTTTTATGGGACAAGAAGGATACCGTAACTCTCCACAGGGTCCTAGTCCAATTTCAACCATCGATATTACACCATCTTCTACAAACTCTGCAAGTTCTATCCGAAAACTTCTCATGTAATCAAAGTACACCTAAAATATATCCACCAAAACCATAAACTGTTTCATGAGTTGGTTATTTCATATATTTGTGATAAACAAGAAGCAAATATTTATGGTTTCTAGGGAGATATATCGATGATAGCTTGCAGTCATGAGTATGTATACCTCAAGTGCAGTTCTGCCTCTTAAAATACGTTCCTTGTCAATACCCCAAGAAAGGCATTCTGGGTTTCGTCTTCCCTCTCTATCAGTGAAATATATGTCAGGATTGGTTCGCCCTATCTCTGCCACCCAGTGAGGAAGTGGGATGCAAACATCATCACCAACATTGCCTCCACATTCATGAAAGGACATTAGAACCTAGCAAGAAAATAAAGAAATTGGGATACATATGAAGCTTGGGAACAAATCATTCTAACAAAACCTCACTATGAAAAGTGTATCTTAAACAGACGACAAAAAAAAAAAAAAGTGTATCTTAAACAAATCACGCAGGCAAAAAACAGACCTGTATCTTAAGATTAAGATCGCGGACCATCTGAAAAAGCTGCCTATAACCATTCCAATTATACTCCTGTGGGGAATGACCCTCAACTATTCCCCACCAACAATCCACTTTAACCCCATCTACATGGATTGACTTCAAAATTCTCAAGTGCTTTAGCAGTCCATCTCGATCAGCCAATTCACACTTCATATTGATAACCCCAAGCTGTTGACATAGAAAAGTAGTTAGTAAGGAGATAAAATTGAAGGATAATTATGGGTAAATGCTAATATCAAAGTTGCTTACCGGTAACATCACATAAACCGGAACATAAGGAGTGCCAGAGAAATCTTGCTCAGTCAGATTTGAAGGAATCTCGAGAATCTACAAAATACGAAATGTGGAAGAGAGTCATCAGATTTGAACTCAGAGACGCGGATGGACGTAATCAACCATGCAGTGACAAGTTATTCAATTTTTGAACAAGTTTTCTTTAAGTTGAGGATAAAACTATCAACTTCATTTAATTCAAATAAGCAATGTAAATGCAAACGACTGAACTGTTACAAAATTAAATTTCTATGTACTTATGCAGTATCGCTACCTGTTTAGAGTTGATAACATCGACTGAACAACCAGCAAGCCCATCACCCTTATTTACACTGCCAACCAGTTCAGGAGATTGAGTTGGGGGTATATCATATGGAGATGGACCGGGTGCGAAAACACCTTTCATACGGCAAGAGCTGAGTTCCACTGGGCTTCTAGATGATACCACTCTAAGAGCAGGAGGTGAGGTTTGCTGTGATGCAATGTGAGAAGCTGATGAACCTGCAGCAACCGCAGAAGAACCACCAGGAGGCTTTGTCCCCTAAAAGGTTTAAGCAGAGGAAGCATATTAAGAAGACGCATTTGCTGGAAATGGATACATACAACAGAATACATAGCAGAGGGACAGGGTTTAAGTAAGTACCTGAGATTTGGATGGAAAGGTAGTTCCATCAGGAAGAACAACCCATCCAGCTTCCCTCGCCAAAGCCGCGATGACATCGTTAATATCAGCTCTAACTCTTAGATTATAATTCCCATGCCTACGCAACCCGCCTAGTATCCTTGCAGTTATAGCTCTTCGATGACGCTCTCTCAATTTAGTTCGCTCCTTCTCTTCAAGCGGTCTACTTCTGCGGCTTCCTCCTCCCCCAGGAGTACCCACTTGATCTTGCATAGACTGCTGAAACATGAACTCTTCATTACTACTCCCTGAACCTGCTCGTGTTGTTCCCCTATTCCGGTGGTCATCATCTTCTTCTTTGACATCCATATCCATATCTTCATCATCATCCTCTTCACTAGTTCCAAGCAGTTTATGCATATCCGTTGCCATAACTCCTCCTCTTATATAACCACCCAAACCTCTGTTAGTTTAAGAACGTGTAATGAAGATGTTCCATCTATGCTTGTCTGGTTTCAACAACACTCCACGTGTAAAACCTTCTGGACAATGCAGCCAAATATTCTATGAGTTGTGGGAGAGTCTCAGTCTAAGTTCCAAAATTCATCAAAGTTCCTACAAGACAAAAGTTTCATATAAACAGCATTTTCAACTAGAAACAGACAATAACATTGAAAACTTTGTGACCAACCAAACCAAACCAAACATAGTTAGTTAGTGTGTCTTCAAAGCACAATTGCATATTTAAGTAACCCTAATCTATATATCAATCTACCTCTCGGTGAGTAAGTCTCTAGCGCAATTCTCGATAATGGTCAGAATTCTCGTCGAGCAATACTAAAAATAGCCCTAGCAATGGAGATTCCGATGAAAAAATCCTCGCCTGTCGCCGTCGGCGAAACCAATAGAAAGAGAGCGGGGGGGCAGAAGAAGGCGGTGGATCTCCGGTCCGGCGGGTGAAAAGGGCGGATCTGGCCGTGAGATGGAGAAGGCGCGTGAAGGAGCGTGCAGCGTGAATTGGAAGACGAGCTTTTCACGCGTGTGTAGTGCTCGAGCGTGTCTGGGAGAATGAGGAGTGTGTGAAGGCAAGGCTTGGCACGAACTAGGCATGTGTGTTTGTGTTTTTATTTGTGCGTAAACAAAGGAAGAGAAGTGACGGGCTCATTAAACGTGTGAAGGGGAAAGCACGTGCCACCTCCACCATCACGAGATTTCGATGGCTCTCTGCGGCACACAAGGCTTGGGAGATCACGTGACATGCCTGACCCAGTCACAGTTCGCATGCTGTGATGTCTTCTTAATATGGTCGTTTCGAAACTGCGTGACGTTTTTCTATGTTAGGCGTGGACTGCATCCCGGTTTTGTTGAGTTTGAGCCTTTTATTGACGTGGCTTCATGAACCCTCTCTATGGTCTCGAGGGTTTGCGTTGAACTTCCATTTGTTGACCCAAAACATACATTCCAAAATACATATGTAGTCACTAGAAGATGTTGCAAATCCGATCTTTTTGGACAAAAATATCGAATGTCTTTGAATATTAAGATTGTCATTACAATGATCCTATATTGTCGCAATTTTGATGTCTACATTTTCCTAATGAAAATGAACAATTGGAATTACATTAGTATCTGGAAATTGTAATGATAAGGTGTAATCTATATATAGCAACCTTCATGATGAGATTAGTTTAGTATTTAATTAGAAAAAAATGGGACAACCTTGAGTTATACACACCTAACGCATATGTATTAGCAACCTTCATTATGAGATTGATTAACCAAATGTGGAAGGCACGTCTCTCCCCCACAACCAGATCAAACGGCCATAATTCGTCGGAGATAATCAATTCTTTATTTATTTTATTTTATTTCATTAATAAGTTAGCTCAAGCTGGACGTGGGAGCTCCATGTATTAACAACCTTGGTCACGTTCATCAGAGCCAGAAGAGCCAACAACCAAAGATAAGAATTTGAAACTCACCAAAGTATCGACCGATCAATGATGGAGAGTTCATCGAATTCTGACCAAAACGAGGTATCTGTATCGGGAACTCCGACGAGCTCTGTTTCTTCGCCGTACCGGAGAACATACTCAGATATCTCCGGGTTATCTCACCGTTTCGACGTTCAGAGCTTTTATAACCGGCCGTCAAAAACTAACGCCGTTGTGTTGAGTGGCCATGACGAAGATGTCTCCGAAGACGCCGTGGAACCAAAAGATGACGTCGACGCAGATGGAGACGAAGGAGATAGCGACATTGATTCTGTAGAAGATGCAGGTAAATTTTATCAAGATTGCACCTTTGTTCTTTTCACATTATAGTTAAATCGGGTTTTGTAGTGCAGAACTAGAGATGATGAGGGAAAGATTTGCAAAGCTATTGCTTGGTGAAGATATGTCAGGAAGCGGGAAAGGAGTTTGTACAGCTGTTACCGTCTCAAACTCCATAACCAATCTTTATGGTTCGTCTTCTTCTTCTCCTACTCTTCTCATATATGCTCTGTTTTCGAAACAGAGTATTTATAGTGTAGCGTGTGTCTGTTGTGTTGTTGCAGCGACTGTGTTTGGACAAAGTTTAAGGTTACAACCATTGAGTACAGAGAAGAAAGATTTATGGAAGCGAGAGATGAATTGTTTTATGTCTATTTGTGATTACATTGTCGAAGTTATTCCAAGATCTCTTGGTACTAATGTTGAGGTAAGAAGTCAATCAAATATACGATTTCATCACGACTGGTCTCATACACTAAAAACTCGTTTTTGTTGTTGTTTAAATTCTAGATAACAGAAACAAAACTAAGATCTGATATTCTCATGAGTCTTCCCGCTTTGAGAAAACTCGATAACATGCTAATGGTAAGTAAAAGACGTGAATTAGACAGATGGATATACATAATCAAGATTCAAGTTTTCCAACACGATTGGTTTGGCTTTTGTAGGAAATATTGGACAGTTTCACAGATAATGAGTTCTGGTACGTTGAAAGAGGAAGCTCATCTATGAACTCGAGTGGTGGTGGTAGAGATACAGGAACGTTTAGGAAAGTGGTGGTTCAACGGAAAGACGAGAAATGGTGGCTTCCAGTGCCATGTGTTCCTGCTGAAGGTTTATCGGAAGAAGAACGAAAGCATTTGCGTCACAAACGCGATTGTGCCAGTCAGATACATAAAGCAGCACTGGCCATTAACGATTCCACTCTTAATGACATGGATATTCCTGATTCTTATCTCACCACTCTTCCAAAGGTATACACATATATGATTAGGGGAAATATAAAAGATAACTATTATTGCGACTTTCTTTTAACGTTCAGAACTAAGATGTAACGCGAAAGTGTTGATATCAAGTCGGTGTTGTTGTGGACAGAGTGGGAAAGCAAGTGTAGGAGACGTGATATACAAGCAACTATGCACAGCTGAGAAGTTTTATCCTGACCAGCTTCTCGACATCTTGAAAATCACATCAGAGCATGAGGCGCTTGAGCTCGCTGACAAAGTTGAGGCTTCACTAGTTACGTGGAGGCGTAAGACTGGAGGATTGACTCACTCTAAGTCCTCATGGGACATGATGAAAGATATCGGCGGTGATGCAGATCGTGGCAATGACAAGAATCACATTCTTGCGGCTCGAGCCAGGAGCTTACTCTTTTGTCTGAAACAGAGATACCCTGAACTTTCTCAGACCTCACTCGACATATGCAAAATTCAGTTTAACCGAGTAAGTAGCCCCAAACGATGTTTTAATTAAGATATCCATGGAAAAGATCGAAATTATATGATGAAAATTCTTGTTTGTTTATTTTTTTCTGGTTAGGATGTGGGAAAGGCTGTACTAGAGAGCTACTCAAGGGTTTTAGAAGGTTTGGCGTATAATGTTGTGTCGTGGATTGATGATGTTCTTTACGTCGACAGAACAGTGAGGAACAGAGAAGATTAGGGTTTTCATACTGAGAATTTTTTTTCGTTTGAGCACCGACAAAAAAAAAATGTGTTCTTTCTTTTGGGATGTAATGAGAATACAAAACAAATGTGTTTTTTCTTTTTTCTGTTATGATTGCTTTCTGAATCTGTAAAACTTTCTGAACCAGTTGAGAGTGAACAACAAACTTCGACCACACAGTTGATAGATGAAGATCTTTAATTTTCACAGTTACGTTTATTTACACATCCTAAAACTGAAATCCAGTTTTATGCGATAGCTTGGTGTGGTGCGAAAGTGGCTCTGTTAACACTATAAACCACTCACTTGATCAGAAATTACAAGCCAAGTTCTGAAGTTGAGTGCAGGAATAAGGAAATTTGCTAATTCTTTTGAAACCAGTTAGAACATATTAGTGTTGAGGGTAAAGATGCGACAAGTAGATAAGAAACTAAAATACGCATCCTTTAGCATATTGGCTTTATCCTTATCAGATGTTCTTTAATCATTACTGGTCTTAATTTGCCAAAGAGCTTCTTAATCTGTCAAAATATATTCTGTATTGGATTGTGTCTTGACTGAAACACAATGAAGCAAGATGTTCTTATTGATTAAGTTCAAACCTTGTTTTATTCATCCTCATGTAAAAACAACATACAACTAATACATTCACAACAGAACTCAAAACTTTACAGAAGCCAAATGGAAAAAAACATAACAAGGACTGAAAGAAACAAAACAAAGCGCTTCTTTTGCAGTCGTTGTTGGGGTATTAAAAGTTGTGGTTGTGTGTATCTGCACAAGAACGAAAACTAGAGCTTGTACATTGAAGTGAAAGTGAAACTGTACAGAGCTAACAGAGGAGCTTCTTGGTGATCATGAGCATCTTTCTTCGTCAGCACAAGAAGTGTTGGAGCAGTGAGACTCAAGGAATCAGCTTGTTGAGTGTTTCAGGTTGGACCAAGTATCTGCAGTTGCTGATTATCTCTTCTAATAGTTCATCAAGGATCATTTCACCTGTTTCAGAACCGATGCAACCAATATCAAAGGGGAGGTCCATCCAGTTTCCAGTCCTAGCCAGGTCTTTCTGCACTATCTGGTCTAGTGTGTGAGGAGAAGGCAAAGGTAAGAGATGCCAATAAACTTCTTCTTGTACCACTTCAGTAGCATTTTCCATATCTGGAAAAAACCGAACAGCCGGTTTGACGAATGAAATCCAAGGGCCATGCCCACAAAACTCCATAAGAACTTCATTGATACAGTCAAAAAGAAGTTTCTTATCACTGCAGAGATTTGTAGAACAGAAATCTATGTCATCCATTAGAGCCTGCTCAAGAAGCTGCTCCGAATAAAAAGACCTCGCCAAAAGCTCTTCCCAGTTCAACTCTGAGGATTTCACCACGGCTTGAATGTATGCAAGAGCCAGTTCCTTGTCATCCATCCTAGTTTTGACATCATTTTCTTTGTCGGTTGTTGGAGAATCAGCTTCGTCGAATCTTATGCAAAGTGGTTGCTTCCGCATTTCCACTAATTGAGTCAATGAAGAAGGTCAGAATCTGAGCTCTGAACAGAAGTCTTACTAGAATACTAAATTGGTGTTGCAAATTCTTTTTAGGCATACCTGAAGAGAACCTGGTGCTGTTTGGACTAGTGTCATCATCTGTAAAGAAAGGCTCTAGCACAGACACAGGACTTGACTTTCCCAGCACATCTGTGGTATTTTCTTGGCAATCAGACATTTTTACTGAGGAGTTTGGTGGAGAACACGGTAACTTTTCCTTATCAAATACTTCCTAAGAACAGGATAAAGCAATTAGCCTTCTTTAAAGAAAACAATAGAAACTGTATCATAGACTCAAGGAATCAAACCTTTTCCAAGGGTTGTTTGTGCTCATACTCATCAATATATGCATCTTGGTGGGAAATGGAAGAGCTAATTGCTTCAGACAATGAATCCAGAACAGTCTTCTCTTGCTCTTCCATCTCAGTGTCTGAAATGCCTGCTGATTACTCATCATAAGCAGTTAGTCTCATTTTGACAGTTCAAAAACCCACCAAGGCTGAGAAAGAAACAGATCAACAGAGACAAAGAATAAATAATTACCTTCAATAACTGGCATATTACAGGTAGACGATGTGTCTTCATGTGTGTTTGAATCCGATACTAATAGCTGAGAGTATTGTTCTGAACTGCACTGCTGAAGATTTGGTTTCTCGGTTGTCTGATCACCAACAGTATCATGTGCCAAGGTCACTCTAGGACTGTTTTCTGGTGTGGAGAACTCAGGGAAAGCAAGAATCTTCCCGAGGATTCTTGGTACTTCTTTATCCGGTGAATCAGCAACATCTATATCTCCTTCTGCAAGCATTTCAGATAGGTGTTTCTTGGCAGCAATGTATATACCACACATACTCTTCTTCGAATCTTCACTTCCATGGATATTTTTCTCTCTATAAGACTCACTTTTTGAAGCAATGTCAGGAAATATTTCTCCACCTGAAACATGCCTTCCGGAAGTAGTATCTGTC
The DNA here is from genome assembly GCF_000633955.1 of Camelina sativa. Lineage (NCBI taxonomy): Eukaryota > Viridiplantae > Streptophyta > Magnoliopsida > Brassicales > Brassicaceae > Camelina > Camelina sativa. The sequence continues at coordinate 25,321,781 of NC_025690.1, forward strand.
TCTTCTCCCAAACAACCGTTTTGACTCATGTTAGACGACAATGCATCTGGATCAGGATCAGAGTCATATTGAGCATTGCATGGATTCTTTCCAACACCAAATTTTAGTCTTCTTCTGATTCTACTGAGAATTAAGCGAGAACCAAATCTCCCATTTTTGGCCTTGTTGTCTTTAGAAGGTGTTCCAGGTGATGACCCAACATCCAAAGGTTCAGGCTTCAAAATAACAATTGTTTGTTGTGTGCATTGAGAAGTTCTGCTTTCATTTGGAGAGCTTGTTGTCACTTTGATTCTCTGAGAATCCCCTGAAGTTGGTGTACCATTATTTAAGAATGATCCTGCTTTAGAATCCAAGACCTGAAATGCATCCACCAAGTTGTCACAACTCTCTACCTCGGTATCCTTCTGAGCTATCAACCGCTTTATCAACTCGCTGAACTTCTCTTCGGAATCATCGTTTACCAAATCCACTTCCTTCTGAGTGCATTGATCATCATTTAAGTTCTCTGCATGATCGTCATCATCACCAGCAATCAAAACATTGATATCCTCACTGATTTTGCTGCAGGTTTTAGTTCTCCTCTTCCGGTTTCTGGACTCACACTTTTGCTTACTCTTCTCATCAATCTCCTCTTCAATGAGTTTCTTAACACTCTGCATCTCAGCTTCTTCACTCTCCTGAGACAACAACACAAACAATCTCTACATCAGTTTTTATTTATTTATCATTCCCTGAAAATCATTAACTTTATACAACAAATGAAAAGCAAGTTTTATCGTTAACAAAGACCTCACAGTCACAGTCACAGGTAAGCTGCTTCTCAACTTTAGTCTCAAACATTCCATTATTACCTGCATTAATTGTTTCATCAAACCAACAAAGTGAGAATTTTTTATGTTTTTGTTTTTGTCGCAGAAACATTTTCTCAATCATATAGAAAAGAAAGAAATAAAAACCAATGATTCGTTTGCTTCCACGTTTCTTATCCATCAAAAGCTTGTGGGTAGATCCACCATGTCTGAAATCAAACATGCTCATAAACACCCAAACACATCCTATCCCTTCTCTTGAGAGATGTCTTCTACAAATCTCTTTCTCCATTAAAATCAAGAATCCTCTTCTTTTTAGTTCTTCTCCTTTTCTCTCTGTTGAGCAAAATGTACAAAAGGGAGTAATTATAAAAAGAGATACCAAAACTGTGATTACAATCAAAGAATATCAATGTCTGAATCAAAACTAGTCTTTTAATATGATTCATGCATTGTTGATCCCTACGAAATAAAAGAAAGAAAGCATTAAAACAGAAAAAAGAAAAAGAAGAAAAACTTTTACCTTAAGAATCCGATCCAATGCTTGGAAACTGAACAAGACAATCTACTGATAAAGCAGAACTAGTGCTGATACTTTTACTCTCTAGTCACTCACTCACTCAGAGTTCCATATTACTGTTAAAGAAACCTGGAAGATTATTATTAATTTTTCCAGATTTCGTATAAAATGCGGCTTTCTTGGCTTATTATTAATAGAAATAGGAAAAATCACGAGAGGGTGACGACGAAGCTCGAAGCACGAGGGTAGCTTGTTTAGCAAATTGTGTCATTTAGTAGACCCACTTCTCACCAGAAACAAAAAAAGAAAATATATATATATATATAGTATAGTACTCAATTTTAATAGTATAAAATACCCAGAGATCGATATTTAATTAAGAAGAAAACAGAGTACTTAGCGTGATTAAAATAATTTTGACATTTGGCATCAGATTACAAGAGTTTCTACATTAGAAACGACAAAATCCGATCAAGTTTCATGATTTACGTAACTATATAATTAAAATAATACTAGAAGAAAACGATAAAAAAAAAGTCAACAGCTCTGTCTTTGCTGTTCATTTCCGACATAAGAAAAAAAAACAAAAGAACAAAGAATCAAACTCCATTTACCTAATCATAACCGAATTATAATTTTGTAATGACAATCCTATATATATATATATATATTCTGGTAAGTAATAACTTTGGCTAAAATGTGGATACACATGACATAACTGTTAGTACATTTTACGTAATCGTATGTGACTCTAAATATAAAGACATATAATATGATTATATGAGTGATGATGGATAGTGGAGAAAGAGAGAGTGATATGAGTGATGGTCGTAAATAAATGGAGGAGGAGAAATGAGAATATCGGTAATTGTCTCTCGGAGTCGGTAAGGTAAAAAAATGGTCCTGGCCAAGTTGTCCGAGTGAGGGTACCGTACGGCGACAAGTGTGTCGGGAAGGGCAAACTCGTCAATCTTTATAACTTTATTTTTATTTTTGTGGAGTCTTTCTGACTGACTCACACCGTTTATATATAAATAAATAATGTCAGTGTGTGTTAAGTCCCACCCAATAAAAACTATGGTTTTATTAAATGTCGATAGCACGATCGTGATCAAATGAAAACAAGCTTGCCGCACAGAACTAATCTATTAGAGAAAGAAAGAACAGACTTATAAATACAATGTAGTAAGACACTCGATTTTGTTTTTTAGTTTTCTTTTTGGGGATCAAATTTGGGTATTAATCGTAAATATGGAAAAACGAATGAATGATTAAGTAGAATCACGATTTGCTCATAGCGACATGCGAAGAATATTAGCATAAAAATGTGTAATATTTTTGTACCCATTAATATTAAAAATTACGAAGAATATTGCATTGTTTCCATAGAGTTGCTCACAATTGGCAAACTCCATTTATGATTATTTGGACATTTGCTATGTGTGTAGGATCAGCATATAATATACAACAGCGAACGATGTTGATCCTATTTTGGACCACACCTTTTTGTGAAACTTTTTGCGAATTTGGGGACGTGTATCCATCCATGTACATGAATATGTCTCACATAATATATTCAGACAGTTACTTACTACATGGTTTTATATTTCGTCGTTAAGCATGCACCAATTTAGTATAGTTATGATGTCCATTTCTGATAATATTTATAATAGATAATCTATTATCTAAAAATTAAGTCCGATAAAACGAAAAAGAATACAGGCACGTCACTCTAGATTCTAGAATGTTAAATTAATTTTATTAGTTTTGATCCGTTCGATTATCACCATTAATTGATTAATGCATGTAATTCTATTTTGTACTGATTAAGATTGTTATAAATAGTCAAATAGATTCGGTTTCAAGAGAGTTAATACCTTTAACTCTTTAAGTTGCCGTAAAGAAAACCCCTAACTAGAAAGCAACTTTTTTTATATAGTAGCACCAAGATAAAAGACAAAAGCAATTAAGGATGGAAAAGAAAAGAAAAAAGAAGAGACAAAAGAAATTAACAAATGTCCGCAATGAAGACCTTAAAAACAAAATAAAGAAACCGACAACGTTTCTTGTATTTTTATACTCAGCATATAACAACAGAAGAAACGACGACGTCATGGAGTATACGAAGCATATAGTTTCTTAGGATTCTTCTCTATACATTTTCGTCTCTCTTGTCCTAAGCGCATGTGAAGATTTGATGGGCCATTTGCGCATCGCTTTCTGCATTGTGTGACTCATACAACACAACCCGACCCGAAGGTTATGTTATGTGCAAGCAATGTTTCGTTGTTCTTGTTCGTTTTTAGGTACCATCGCCGAACTAAGTCTTGTAATTACTTAAACTGGAATTTAACTAAAAGATTAGAAAGCTAACAAAATTAAACGGTAGCGTCATGTGTAATCAAATGCATAATTAGTTTCTTGACTTTTTATATTATATAATTTTCGTTTTTGTATGTTAATTATATAGAACTCTTTCATTATGCTCTACCTAACAGAAAATCATAGATATAATTAGTGTAATCTTATAAATTAAGCAGGGTTGCCATATAACAACTCTATCTAGTCACCACAATCATCTTAGTTAAAGGTTTTGGTAACATATATATAAGTTATCATAAAGAAAAGACGGTGATAACGTAAAAAATAATGATGATATGCATGACTCTCTGTTAAAACTTAAACATCTCAATATGATTGATCTGAATTTTGGAACAAATATTTTCCCTTTTAAAATTATCAAAGTTTATGTCATCAACTAGCTGGTTATTACATCAAATTACATGGTGATGCATATGAAAAACTTAATATAAACAACTAATCAATACAGATATGTTTTTCCAATAATAGATATATCATACGGATTTGAACTAGGATGATGTGGCAACCCTATCACTAATACGAAGTACTAATAGACACCAAAATAAGTGTATAAATTCCCTTCTAGACGTCAAAGTAAATTTATTTATAGAACTTTTAAGCAAAACATATATTAATTTGTCCCATAATTAATAATCGAACACTTAACTAATGCCAACTAAGAAAATCACATCACATAAAAGGAAGCATTAATGTAACTTATAAGGCACTCTCTAAAAAAGGAAGAAGCTAAAATCTAAAAATGCTTGTGTAACTAAGGGTGGGTGAGGAAGAACGGACTATGAGAGCATTAGTGATTATGTTTGTGCTACCAAAGCCTGCAATTTGAACATGTTGATACGTCCTTGGAAATTTCAGTCTTTCAAAGCAAAACTTTGGGCTCGGACTCAGAATCTAAATCAGGCTTTGAAAGCAAGCCTGCATCATATATTGCCCATTTAATAACTTCGTTGTCATTTCTCATTGACTTAAGGCTAATTGCTGTGACTAATTATTAAACCGGAGTTACATCTGTATTTAGTTTAAAATTCTTTAAAGTTTTAGCCGTAAACTAATTTTAAAATCATCACATTTAATCTAGATTATTTAAACTAATAATGCAATCTTTATAAAATGAATCATAAAAAAATATGAATAGAAAGATGATGATATATATATCAAATAGAGGAACCATGTTAAGATCTATATATTTTCGTTATAGATTATGGTTTGTTTAATACTAATAAGTATGTTAATCCGGATCCCGGTTATCGTGAAGACTAGTCATATCCAATTAAGATTATATATCCCTAACGGAAACGTGCACGAACAAATTGTCAAATTCAAACCACAGTTTACGATGAAGCATTGGACTAATGAATAAAGGAGATGCCACATTCCAAATCGTATATCCTAAGTTGAAATATTCCATGATAACGATAATTAATATTAAAGAAAAACTATTAATTCAATAATTTTGGTTAGTTAAATGCTAAACTATAGTGAAATTGTGGATGTGCTTCGCCTGTCTTCATATCATGAGACAACCTTTTCTTTATTTTTTTAAAACCTGTCAATTACGCGCATTAACGTAATATTCAATAAGATATAAAATTATATATCGACCCCGGGGAGATATATATAATTCAAATGAAAATGACAAGGGAATAAGCATTTGGGGGAATATGCCTATTAATTTACATTATATAACATGGTACAACCACACACGCCAGATTAACAATTCAACTAGTTCTTGATTTATCGAGAAAGAAAAATTTGAAAATAATATGCTTTCATCTTATATTAGTTGTTTTAATTTACAAGATATTTTTTCTCATCTACTACATTTCAAGACAGAAATGTTTATTATTTTGAAGACAAGAAATATATATCTGCCGAACCAACTAATTAACGAAATTAGTGTTTGACGTATAGCTATATATATGTATCCAATATGTTTATTACCACTAAAGTGATATTTGTTAGAAATTATTTATGTGAAGATATTAGTTACGCAATCGAGATTCATATAGACGTTTGGTTTGATAGATATATATATAGTGATGTTCTTAATATCTTTTCACATGCTATCATCTATGCATGCATGATTCATTGGTTCTTCACATAGTTGATTAGAATTTAAGATTCGTGATGCGTTAAAGTAGAAGAGAGTTTTTGGCATAAGTTTTCAATTTTTCTTTTGAGATTTAGTATCAGACTACAATCGCCTAGGCTATTTTACCTTTTAACATTACAATTAAAAACTTTATCCTAACTCTTTAATATTTATGTCTTGCATGATAACTCTTTTGGAGTCTTGATTCTTGAAAATAGAATTTTGTTATGAAACAAAAATCTAACGGGCCGGATCGGAATGAATGACCTATATGTTTATATCACCGGCGGGNAGGGAAAAAAAAAAAAAAAAAAAGGTGAACACGTCGGAAAAAAGAAGACAGCGCGTAATATAGTATATTATTAGTCTACGAGTTGTTGTTGGTGTACCAATCTCATCGGTGCTATCGATGTCACTAAAGAAGTACACGTGTCATTAATCGGTTAAGGTGGACCATCCAAGTATATAAGTAGTACTGTGTGAGTGCCCACAGCAGATAAATAAAAAACCTCTTGTCTTCTTCTTTTAAGACTCTCTCGACCACGCCACGTTTGATTTTGAGCATCAAACAAATCCCCCAAAGAAGCTTCGTTTTGGTATGTAAAAAGCAAAGCAAAATCGAATAAATTAGTAATACACTTTTTTTTTTCTCAATTTTAATTTTCCTTCTCTTCGTCTCGTAAATTTTCCGAGAAAATCTTAGTTGTCTTTGCCCCTTGTGTGTGTGTGTTTGGTTGTTCTGACCAAGAGTCGTTTTGGTCAAATACGTTTCGAAATTGATATCATATAAAAACTCTTTCTTCTTCTTCTTCTTCTTCTTCTTCTTCTGGTTCTTCCGTATCCGTAGACTTTTAGGGTTTCAATACGATTTCGAGTGTCTGGTTTGCTTCAAAATTTCAGTCTGGTATGAACTTTCCCCTTTTGGATTTTGAAAACTTGTATCTATTTTTACTCACGGCTGCTTGTTGATTCGTGTGTTCCGGAGTAATCGGTTAGGATTCTCAATTTTTGTTTCGTTGTTGTGTGGATTTTTTAGGAGTCAAACGATCTGGTGGTTTGGTTTGTCTGATTTGGTATCGGAGAGAGAGAGAGAGAGAGAGAGAGAGAGAGAGAGGTTTTTGCGATGGCTCTGGTGACTCCAATTCCAGCAATGGGTGAAAGAGCTGGATCCATGAGATTTCACGGAATTGGTAGCCCAGGATCAAGGTCCAGTCGTAGCGGTATTATGGACGAACCGGTTTCCCGGCTGATCGAGGAGAAAATCTTCGTTGCTGTGGATAAACACGTCGCCAAGAGCAAGTCTACACTCATCTGGGCTTTGCAAAACACTGGTGGGAAGAAGATTTGCCTTGTCCATGTTCATCAGCCCTCCCAGATGATTCCAGTTAGTAAGTACTTTGTTTGTGTGTGTTTTTGTTTTTGTCACATAAGAGCCTAATTGTGTAGTCTGGTTTCTAATTTGTAGTCGTTGATCTCTGTTCTTACTGTTTTTTTCCTCGTTGATCCATCATAGTGGGCGCCAAATTTCCAGTTGGTTCTGTGAAGGACGAAGAAGTTAGGGTTTTTAGAGAAAAAGAAAGGGCGAAAGTTCATATGATCCTAGACGACTACCTTCGTATATGCCAGCAGAGAGGGGTATGCCTTCTTTTTTATGTTTTACTTCATTGGCTAGCACTAGGATCATAGTGACTTATGATAGTTTATTAGATAGTGTATGACTTGATAGTTTTCGTTGCTTCTAAAGAATTATAGTGTCAATTATGATTGTAGGTCAGGGCAGAAAAGATGTTTATTGAAATGGAATCTATCGAGAATGGAATTGTGCAACTGATCTCTGAGCTGGGAATCAGGAAGCTTGTCATGGGAGCAGCAGCAGATAGACACTATTCGAGGTATGCTTTTAGGATTCAGAATCCGTTTTTTTGACTCTCTACTTATTATGCATATTGAACCAACTCTTGTAGATCTGTCTGTTGTCTCACTTAAATGTCTTAAATTTTGGCCTGCTCCATTGTTTGACTTACAGGAGAATGACAGATCTGAAGTCCAGGAAAGCCATCTTCGTACGCCGAGAAGCACCTACTCTTTGTCAAATATGGTTTACTTGCAAAGGATACTTGATACATACAAGGTTTGGCCAATTCTTTTTCTCATATCTTAAGATTTCAAAATGACTTATACGGCCATGTATAGTTATAACTGTAGCAGTCTTTAAGCTTCCCGAGAGCTGCATTGGCATTTGAAATAACGCATCTGTGGCTGCTTATTAGTAATCTTTATTGTGCTATCATTGCAGGGAAGCTACGATGGATGACACTGAATCAGAATATGCATCTCCGCGTCCTTCCGTAAGTGCAAGTGATCTACTTCAAACTTTCTCTACACCGGAGTCTGAACATCAGCATATATCTCGAGTTCAGAGCACCGATTCAGTTCAACATTTTGTAAGCAATGGAAGTTCAACTGAACACAGCGGGAGGGGGTCGGATGGGTCTTTAAATACCGATGAGGAGGATAGAGAATCAGATGGCAGTGCAACAGTTATGAGTACAGTTGACGAGAATTCTGGCCATTCATCTCCCTCCAATTTTCCGGTATGTCATGTAGTTCCTAATGGAAAAAGCAATGCATTTTGATTCTTTATACCTTGCATACTCAGCTGTCCAGGAATTTTTTCCATCATTGCAGGATGGTGTGGATGATTCGTTTAACAATAAAATCCGAAAAGCTACGTCAGAGGCTCACAGTTCTAAACAAGAAGCTTTTGCAGAGACTCTTAGGCGTCAAAAAGCCGAGAAAAACGCACTTGATGCAATCAGAAGGGTGAGTTTCCTCGCAAATAGAATTTTAGCTGGCAGTGACCTTTTTAAAAAATGATGACCTTTTCTAGCTGGAGATATATATCATACTGGACCTTCATGTTTGCTAGCGTATCATTTGAATAGATTACTAGACTTAATGGTGGTGCTTCTAGTTACACCAATAACAGCTACAATATAATAGTATTCTGATAATGTTGCTACTTACTATAGGCTAAACAATCAGAAAGTGCCTATTCTGAGGAGTTGAAGCGAAGGAAAAATACGGAGATAGCAGTAGCAAAAGAAAAAGAGAGATTTGTAACCATAAAAAATGAGCAAGAGGTAATCATGGAAGAACTTCAAAGTGCAATGGATCAGAAAGCAATGCTTGAGAGCCAAATAGCAGAGTCTGATGGTACAATGGAAAAGCTTAACCAGAAGCTTGATATAGCGGTGAAGTTGTTGCAAAAGTTGAAGGATGAACGAGAGGAGTTGCAGACAGAACGTGACAGAGCACTCAGAGAAGCTGAGGAGTTAAGGAGTCGCGCAGAAACCTCAACTCTACATTTACCTCAGTACTTTACGGATTTCTCATTTTCCGAGATTGAGGAAGCAACTAATCACTTTGACTCGACCCTGAAGATTGGGGAAGGTGGATATGGAAGCATCTACGTTGGTATACTGCGTCATACACAGGTTGCTATAAAAATGTTGAATCCTAACAGTTCGCAAGGCCCTGTAGAATATCAACAAGAGGTAATTTCTTGACATATTATTAACTTCTTTATTTAGTATTTGCTGTGGAGGAGCTTTGACTTATTCTTGTGGCATTGCAGGTTGATGTGTTAAGTAAAATGAGACATCCAAATATCATTACGCTAATTGGAGCATGTCCAGAGGGGTGGAGTCTTGTCTATGAGTATCTTCCGGATGGAAGCCTTGAAGACAGGATAAATTGCAAGGACAACTCTCCACCCTTATCGTGGCAAAATCGTGTACGCATTGCCACTGAGATATGCGCAGCACTTGTCTTTCTTCATTCCAATAAACCTCATAGCTTAGTACATGGTGATTTGAAGCCAGCAAATATCCTTCTCGATTCCAATCTCGTTAGCAAGTTAAGTGACTTCGGAACCTGCTCACTACTTCATCCTAATGGAAGCAAAAGCATGAGAACTGATGTCACAACCACAGTTGCTTATTTGGATCCAGAAGCTTCCAGTAGTGGAGAGCTAACTCCCAAGTCAGATGTTTACTCGTTTGGGATCATCTTATTGCGCTTGTTGACTGGGAGACCTGCCATACGGATATCAAACGAAGTGAAGTATGCCCTCGGCAATGGAACATTGAACGACCTTTTGGACCCTTTGGCAGGTGACTGGCCCTTTGTTCAGGCGGAGCAGCTTGCTCGCTTGGCATTAAGATGCTGCGAGACTGTCAGCGAGAATCGTCCGGATCTTGGAACTGAAGTGTGGAGGGTACTTGAACCTATGAGGGCTTCTAGTGGAGGATCTTCATCTTTCCATCTCGGCCGTAACGAGCACCGCATAGCCCCTCCATACTTCATTTGCCCCATTTTCCAGGTAATGTTTAGTCAAGTATTGATTTCCAAATATATTATAAATCTCGAAAAACTTCGATCACAAAGGCATTGAAATTTGCTTGTTTGAGGTCTCACACCATTATGTTGCAGTTTAATGGTACTAAACCCGTTTGTCCTCTGGTTTTACAAAACTTTCAGGAAGTCATGCAGGATCCACATGTGGCTGCAGACGGTTTCACATACGAAGCAGAGGCTATAAGAGCGTGGCTGGACAGTGAACATGATACTTCACCAATGACCAATGTCAAGCTTTCTCACACCAACCTAATTGCTAACCATGCTCTTCGTTCTGCGATTCAAGAGTGGCTTCAACATCATTGCTGAAAATAAAATCCTTCAAACCGTCAACCCCTGTTCCCGCAAGTAGTCCCTTATGAAAAAAAAAGTTTTTGCCTTTTTCTGCGGGAGGCAACAGAGAGTGAGTAAGATTAGTTTTTTTCAGTCTTCCTTATACATATACATAATACGATCTCTCCATATTTGTTTACTTTCTCAAGCATAGTGTAAGTCCTCCATATTTGTCATATATGAAAAGAAGAGGCTGGTGAGATTTGTATGTGTATATATGTATATATATATATGTTCTGTATGAAAAAAGTTGTATGTTTATTCCTTTTGTGTGAGAAGAACTGCCTCAATTTTTGTTCTTCCATTATGTTCGGCTTTCATTAGCACAAAGATTAGCCTCTGACTTGATCTCACTAGTGATGCCTTCACTTAGCTAAACATTTCATTAGGATGAGTCTTAAATTATGAAGTCAATACTATCGTGTAATACTTGTTTTCCTACTAGAGGAAGTTAACCTTTGATTGCCTAATATTGTGATTATTATTTGTTAAACTTCTTATGGTTAATCTTACTTAATTAGCAGTGAGGTCAGGTCGTTTTGGTGGCTAGTGGCATAGCTGTAAAAAGGAATCTCAGGGTTGCACTGAGGTAAGCAACCTAACGCAGAATTGAAAGACATCAATCTGGAAATTGCTGAGACTATTCTTCAGTATTTTCTTAAAAGTCTTGTGGAATTTGTGTATCTCTGTCAATATGTCGACATTCCTCTTCGTACATAGATATTGTCGTTGAAAATCAAAAAGCCTTCATTATTTTAATACATGATACAACTTCTGCGTTAAGGCTACGTTTCGTCATTGGTACCGTGGTTGACTTCGTATGCATGTTATAACTGCATAAAATGTTTTTGTTTTGTTGATTGCTTCCTCTGTTCAGATCTATCATCTCTTCTCTTGTATTACAAAAATTCTTGTTTGTTCTTGTTTATTCTCTTGAGTGAAATAGAGGAATGTTTTGAGTGTCTTATATATATGGAGTGTGTTGGAAAGAGGAGCTTCGATCCAAGCAAAGGGGAAAAGTGTTGGCTTCACGAGGCTTCAATGCAGCGTTAAACGCTGAATCCAGACCAAGCAAGAGAGAGAGAGAGAGATGATGATGAGCAAACCAGTTTCCCAGCAGCTGCTAATGGATGAGAAAATATATGTTGCAGTGGGGACGGAATTAGGGAACAAGTCCACTCTTGTTTGGGCGATACAGAACACTGGAGGCAAGGAGTTCTGTATCGTCCACGTTCACCAGCCGCTCTACAGAAAAGACAAGGAAAAGGCACAAAAGATCATGGACAAGTACCTTCAAACATGCAGGCTAATGCAGGTATGTTTTGGTTACTTCTATTGCTAATAAGTGATAGTATTATATATTTGTTTGATGATACAAGAGATAAAGAGAGCCGACTGTAATATTCTAGGTCCGTGCAGAGAAGATACTCCTTGAAATGGAGTCGGTAGAGAAGGGACTCATCCAATTGATCTCAGAGCACAATGTCAAGAAGCTCGTCATGGGAGCTGCGTCAGACAGCCACTATTCAATGTACAAAGCACACCGGCATAACTAACTACTTTTGGATTATCATTTTGGATTATCATTTTCTCATGGATCGTTCTTGTTATCTTCACTTACGGATTCATCATTAATCTTAATTTGGCAGGAGGATGGCAGATCTGTTATCCAAGAAAGCCATTTACATTCGTCAAGAAGCGCCTGCTACTTGTTGTATATGGTTTACTTGCAAAGGATACCTGGTATATACAAGGTCTATCCCGAGTCCCTGTAATCTGTGCTACCTTAAACACTACTTGAGACGGTTTTTGGAATGCTATTTGTGTTTTATATCTGACTCTTGTGGTTTTAACAGGAACTGGGATTGTGAGAACAATCACATGTCAGAAGACTAATAAATCTGGTGATGGTATAATGCAGGGAAGCTATCATGGGTAACGCATCTCTTGAGTATGCATCTACAAGTTCTGATCAAGATTCAGTCCGTTCACGAGGATCTGTATTACCTTCGGGCCAATACACGATATCTAGAGGAAATGGAAATGTGTATCAATTAGCTGTCTTTGAAGCTGAGAAATCGAAAAAAGAAGCAAGCTTTGAGGCTTTCAAGCATCAGGAAGCTGAAAAAGAGAAAAATAAAGCAATGGAAAAGGTAACGTGTTCTTGGCAATCTCTTCCTTGCTCCTGCAATTTCTATTGCCATTGGGGAATGTCGTTTTTGCCTGATGATTACGAAGTTTTCTGACCAAATGTAGGCTAAAGAATGGGAAAGTGCCTATTTGGAGGAGTTGAAACGTAGGAAAGAAACAGAGATGGAGCTGACGAAAGCGAGAGAAAAACTCGAAAAGATGAGGTATATATCTGAAAACCGAATAACCGAGTCCTATATGTTGGTACAAAAGCTGCAAGACAAGTATAACTTGGCAACGAAAGTGTTGAGAAAAGCCAAGGAAGAACGAGATGAACTGATAAAAGGACGCGAGAAAGCAATTATAAAAGTAGAGGAGCTGAAGAGAGCCCAAGAGAAGGTCTCTCGATCTGATGAGCACCGTGAAGCTCCTCAGTACTTCATCTGTCCCATTTCACTGGTAAAACTAAAGTCAATCAAGGAAGATTGTATCGAATCTAATCATAAAAATTGAAACCTTTTTTCTTCTTCTTCTATAACGTTGCAGGAAGTGATGGAGGATCCACAGCTAGCAGCAGATGGATTTACATATGAAGCAGAAGCCATAAGAACATGGCTTGAGAGTGGATATGAGACTTCACCAATGACGAACAAGAAGCTTCTTCATACAAACTTAGTTCCAAATCTTGCACTTCGATCTGCAATCCAGGAATGGCTTCACGCTTCACCCTCTTCCCGAAAGTGAAAGAGAAAAAGAAATATAATTTATTCTTCAGCATTTGCTTCAACGATCTCGTCTACTTGATGTAAGATAATGTATATAAAACCCATGTAATTTGAAAGACCTTTTCTTCATTCTTTGTTTTTTTTTTATGTAATACAATCTGACCATGTATATATTACGTTGAAAACAGCTAATAAACTAAATAAACTATGAAAAGATACCATGTTGAATACCACTTTTAAATTGCATTTTCTAACATTGTTTCCTCATGATTTGTTATTTCCTTACTTTTTTTTCATAATCTTTTGGAAAAATGTAATCATCGATCTGTCTCTTTCAATAACATATATATATATATATATGTATAGATTGATGGAATATTCGAAGGAACAGAGATACCTGAATGGTGAGATGTGCAGCCATTGGGTGTCTTCTTGTCCAAGTAAACAAGCAAATGCTTCTGCAAGAGACTTGTCTATTCCAAATTCTTGTCTCTCCATCTTCCTGAGAAAGTTCCTTCTTCTCAGGCTATGGAGGAAACAGTCAGCTCACGGATACTTGAAGAGAAAATCTACGTTGCAGTTGGGAAAAATGTGTGGAAGAACACATCAAATCTCCTATGGGCGTTACAAAACTCCGAGGGAAACAGAATCTGCATCGTTCATATCCACCAGCCATCTCCAACGATTCCTGTCTGTAAGTGTTGTTTACCCTCTTTTGGCTTTCTAATAAGTCTTTTCTGGTTAAGAAGTATTGACTTTAATTAAAACTCTTGTCACTTCTGATGCAAAGTGGGTACCAGATTCGAAGCTTCAACGGCTGATGCGGAGTTAGTGAGAGCATATAGAGACAAAGAAACGGTGAAAACAGACAAGATTCTGCAAGAGTACCTTAGTGTTTGCCTGAAGAGAGGGGTATGTATTGTGCACAGATAACATTAATGTCACTCTGTTTTCCTTATTATTTCTAAAAGGAGGTTTTGGTTTCTCTAGGTACAGGCAGAGAAACTGTGTTTTGAAATGGACTCAATCGAGAAAGGGATTTTGGAAATGATACAACAGCATAAAATCAGGAAGCTTGTTATGGGAGCTGCTGCAGATAAACACTATTCCATGTTATAATTGCATTGGCTCATTGAGATTAGACATGACAATCTTTTTGGATCTCTCCTGTTTGTTTGCTCGCTAATTCACCCCGTGCGCGCGTCTTGTTATCGTTTGCAGGAAAATGGAGGATCTTAAGTCCAAGAAAGCAAGCTTCGTCTGCGAACAAGCGCCTGCTACTTGTCAAATACAGTTTACCTGCAAAGGAAACCTTATCCACACAAGGTTTGGTGAAGACCTTTTTGTTTTCACCGAGATATCCACAACTGCTGGATGCTGCTTGCTGATGTTTCCTGATCAATGTATAGGGAAGCTAGAATGGATGAAGTTCGAGCTCTCTCTGCGCTCTTGTCTGAGTTTCAGCGGCTTGTGTTGCCACAAATAAACACCAATACGCTTCAAGAGGTAGCAAGTTTGGATGGACAATACGACAAAGGATCCTCCTCCTCTTTTCAGTCTGCTGTTACATTGTCACACCCCGGAAGATCTGAGGACTCAATAAACGAAGTTCAAGAGGAACCGAATGACTCATCTTCTCAAGTTTTCCCGGTATGTGTTGCAACTCTGACTAGAAATTATAAAGGCCCTGCAGATTATATTATATTCATTTCATCTGGTTGATGGAATTGCCTACTGTGCTTGTTTCATCAGTGCAGCAGAATGGGACTAAACATGATAAACTTCCTGATCAACTACACCAAACTATGGCAGAAGCTCACAATTCAAAACCATGAGCATCGTGAGTGACTCTCCAATTTAAACGTCTCCTGGAAGAAGAGAGAGATAAAAACTGCAATGAACTGATATAGTTGTATATACAATGTATGTAACAAGAATCATTTGTGTGAGATGTAGCTACTTGTGGCTTCTTCTTTTCTCGTCTTGTGTGACGTGTGAGTTGTGATGCTAAAACAAATGGAACCTGTCTTCATTATTTCTTCTTCTTCTAACTATAAATCTCAATTTAAGTTATCAGCAAGCCATTGATCCTGATCAAGGCGAGTGTTGTTATAATTTTCTTTTATCCTCTTAGGTCTAATTATCACATAGTCTAAGGAACTTAAACCATTTATTACACTCGCAATAGTGTGATACAAGAGAGTGTGTCTATGATAAATTTCTGATGCTAAAACAAAATAACTTAACGTAGAATTCTAACAACTAAAATAACTTACACGTGGTTTTACAAAGAAAAGGACGGATCACTAGAATGTTAAACATTCAAAATCAAAACTGTTACATGAGGACACGCATCAACCGCCGGTGGTGACTAGTGAACCATTCTCTCTCTCTATTTGCTCACATACATAACCAAAACTGTTTCATTTTCAGCTTCAATTGTGTCATGGAGATTGACCTTTAAGTTCAAACCATAACCCCGTCAGTCATCTAGAGTATGTCTAAAACCTGTTTGTCATTTATTTTACACCGCAAGCGTCCAACTCAACATTACAATTAAAGAAAAAAGCATAAGATAATGACGCCAAAATAGATACCACCATACCTGTATGCCGTCTTGTAGTCCCGTTGCCATTTATGGAGAAGTGTACAGGCCTTCTTTCTTGTCCTAGCGACCGAACCCAATTGGCGTTCAGTCTTTGAGCAAAATCTTCTACCTCTCTGTAATAACATTAATACACCACTCATGAGAACCAAGTCTATTTCATTTCCCAAATACAAGATTTTGATGGAGCTGATACTCATCTTTATTCATGACTTGGAGAACAATGTGTGACATTATAAGAAATATATCCTAGTTTTGATTTAACAAGGAGGGTCTTACCTATCAAGCATTTCCCTCATGGCTGGATCGATTTCATCGTCTACATCTTCATCTTCAGACCCGGACTTTGGCGTATAAATGTCATCTTCTGCACTAGGTAAGTTGGGTACCTGTCTCATGCTGGACCCGGCCTCTTCAACACATTGTTGTTTGGAATGAAGATGATGTGATCCCTAAGCACAAGGAAGGCATTCATTGACTTGGTGAATACCGACCAGAAAACAAACACAGAGAAACTAGTCTGAACCTTTTCATGAATGTCATATGAAGAAACAATCTTCTGATCCTTCTTTTTCTTCTTCTTCTTTTTCTTTACCGCCTTGGGATCTGTGAAACAGAATTTTCCTTACTTCCAATGAGGCCTTCAAAAGGAAGTAGAATAGAGAAAGTAGAAAACTAAGAGGCAACACAAACATAAATTCTCAGACCAAATATCTCAATCAAATATGAATAATGAACTATTCACCAAAACAATATTAAAATGGCAGATATGTAGCTCAAAGAGGAAAATATAGTCAACAACCAAAAATATACATCACTGAATCAACAGAGAACAGGGAGCAGCCAAAGAAGAAACAGAACAAATGAAAGGATATTGTGAATTTCGAAAACCAGTAAGGTCAAAGGAAAGTACCTCTGCCGTTAATAAATGATAACAGGTCATCCACAGAACGTTCATCCACATGTTCTTCAACCTCAACATTCTAAGACATGGAAAACCCCAACTTCATAAGCTCGTGAAACAGTTCAATCTTACAGACCAAATTACCCTCAATTTTCATTCATAAAGTTACAAATTACAAATTTACAATATCCTAAACAATTTAAATAGAAACTACTAAACAGACCTTCAATCTCTGTCTTTCTTTGAGCTCCTTTCTCTTCTTTGACAATCGATTCAGTCGTCGAATCCGTGGATCATCCATCGTGTTCTTCAGGGGCTCTAATTTCTCTTCCTGGATAAATTATCAAAGAACAGTAAAAAAAAAAAGAAGCAGATGGAGAAGACACATCTTAAGAAGAGATGCTTTTGAGAAGCGCATACCTCAGTAAAGTCATCAGGCAAATGAAATATTTCTCGTATCTCCTCAGGGGTTTTGCCTTCAATGATTCGTGCAAGTGCACGACTAGTAAGATCAACCAAAGGCTTCAGCTGCAAACTGTCAGCGGCTGATGTTAACTCACAGAGCCTCTTTGTGTCCATTCGGATGAATCTTTCATCATAAGTTTTCCGTTCCTAAAGAGTGGAAAGTAGATGTCTTGAAAAAGGCCCGACAGGGTATGAAATTTAATCAAAATATAGAATAGAAACCTTGTTTGAACGTCCAGGCATCTGATGAAATCTGCAATAATCAAGAACTAAGCTGAACATAGCTGGCTTAACTCGCTGTGGAAGCGATATTGCATGATTCTTAGAAGATCCAACACCCTTCTGTATTACCTCTTGACATATCATGGGACAGAACATTGCAACCTCTTGTTCTACTTGCTGGATTGAGCCATCAGCAGTTTGAAGCCATATGTAGGACTTCATCGTCTGAATCCATGACACCATGAAAGAAATTTAGTCATTCATATAAATTCAATACACGTATAGAGAAATCACCAACTAACTTTATTCAGATGATGAGAATAAAGTTAATCATGAATCAAACACTGAACTGTAAAAATCCATGTATCAAAAGGTGCCTTGGTTTAATACTGAGAATGTCATGAGATCTAACAACCCTCTAACCATCACAACCTTAAACAGTACTACTAGTTTAGGAATATGAAATTATTGGTCCTTTTCCATCAGAGGTGAAGTAAGCTGACTAGTAAAAGGAAAGGAATGAAATTTTTCACCTCTGGTTTCATGACGGCCAAATTACCTTCTGACATTGATGAAAGATCTGATGAACCAGGCTTCTGTTATAATTATTACTACACCTTCAGCTCTAATAAGTAGGTCACAGTCACACCCTACTATACAAAACCTCCGTTCTACCTTTCAGCTCCAATATGCACACTCTCAAATCTCTTTTTGGCCAAAAAGATAAAAAGCATCACCCTTTACTTCTAAAAAGCATCTCTTTACCGGTATCTGACGAACAAACAAGACAAATTTGAACCTCTAACATCCAATTCAATCTAAAGCACAAATAAAAAACCGCAAATCAGGAAAAAACGAAACAGGAAGTATCTAAAAATTGATCCAATGAAGCAGCAAAACAAAAACAGAGCAAAAAAAGCCGTATACGTTTTGGAGATACTAAATATTGGAATGATCCAAAAACACATAATAAAAAAAAAACAAGTAAAGCAAACACATAGAAGATACATAGAAGCACGCAATGAATCACCCAATAAGCTCTTTTAACCAATGGGGGAAGTCATATTATATGCGAATAAACGCGTCTTTTACCTTATAACATAAATTGGGTAATGGAGGTCGACTTGCGACGAAGGGATTTTGAAACCTGGTGGTGGACAGCGACGGCGGACGGCGGCGGCCAAGCGATGTGGAGCGGATAAGAGAGAGAAACCGGATTTTCAACTTTATTTATTTAAAGACATTCAGATGATGATGATGATGATGATGAGACACGGAGGAGGAAAATAAGAAAATGAGAGGACTGATCAAGTCCAGGTGTCATTATCACGTTGGCTAATTGATGGCTTGTGGTAGTAAAAAAGAATACGGCAAGAACGTTACGTGAAAAAAAGGAAACTAGGGTTGGTTAGTAGCGCGAGTGGTTCGAGTCGGTGATGCACTGATGCTTGTTGTTGTGGTTTTAGGTTCATTCGCCGTTGGACCAATTTTTAAATTTACAATTAGGAGTAGGAGACTTTCTTAAAATGCAGGAGTCGCTTATGGACTAAAGTATAGGCCCAGTTAAAAAAAATATGGGCTTTATTTATCCAGACGATAGATGTGCCAAGGCTATTCGATATACATATTATTATTTATTTTTTTTAAATTGGTTTCCAAAACTTATGGTTGTTGAGTTTGAATTTGAAATTAAATTGTAGGAAGTAGGAACTCTCAGAGATCAAGCTCACACATCCTACGTGAAAATGAATAATTTCCTTCACAGATATATTATTATAAAAGGGAAACAACATGGTCTTTTATAACGAAAACGTATATGTTTGGGTGAATTTTGTTTCTAAAATGTAAATTTTAATAAACAAATCCAAAATTTGATGTCCAATATTTTCTTTCATCCGTGATGTTGTTCTTTTAGACCGCTAAAACTATTTTTCTTTTATTGATAAAATTTTGTAAGTATTGTTTTTGTGTTGTAGTTGTTGGAGTTTAAGATTTGGTATTGTACTTGTGGTTGTTAAGAAGACTCTTTTGTCAGAAAACTGAAAAAAAAAAAAAAAAAAAAAATCCAAGAGAGGTGGAGGTGGGGACTGTAACGCAACGGGAATATTGGGAGTGGGCATGCAATTATTGCACTCAGCTAAATAAAAATGATTTTGGCTGAGGGTGACAAGTGTTTGGGTGGCTTGGTCGGTTTTGTCTACGTAATTTTGTGCCACGTGTCCTCTTATCCGTGGATTGGACGGCTTGTAATCGTATAATATTTTATTCTCGCATACCAGAAGTCCATACAAACAAATTACGACCTTCCCTCCTTTTCTTTTCTATTTTTCTTCCATGGCTTAAAAACCAAGAATTTATAATAAAGAATTTGCAAAAGTTCAATCCTGATGTTGATTGGTAGCATAGAAGAGCAAATCTAGTGGGAGATGTTGGAAGGGTTGCTCAGCAAAAACAAAATAATAAAATATTTAAAAGAAGGAGAGAGAGTCAGAACGTTATTCATGGAACAACTTCAGAAACGTTGCTAACCATGTATCTGATATCTGTTGAGCTATTATTGGTTTAATTTTTTATTTTTCATTTTTTTTAAATAAATAATTAAAAACAATAAAATATTATGTTTGAGCAATTTAATATGTTTCTACTCATTGGACATGACCTTAGTAGTAGTACTACAATGAAATACCAATAGTTGAGTTTTGATACATATGTTGAATGGGATTGGTAAGATGATTATATTTTTTTCGTCTTTTGCACACATGGCAAAATGGTGTAGAATGGTTGTATATGTGTTATGTAAAGTATAAACTTATAAGACTTGTGTCATTGTGTGAATCGATTTTTTTTTTTTTTTTTTTTTTTTTTTTT
>NC_025690.1:25342266-25358553 GCF_000633955.1 Camelina sativa
TCCAGAGGACTGTTCTGATATCGACTCGACAGGCTTACTAATCAAAACTCATCATACTCATGCAAAACAAAATTATGGCGTTATTTGAGAATGTCAATGATGGTTCGCGATACCAAAAAATGCGAAAACAAAACTCTGCAATATACACCGTTAAAATTACATGGGTTCCAGAAGGAAATTTGGTACATGGTCATATGTTATCATATACTACAGTTCATGATGTGTAAGCTTGGAAGGTAATATGAAAAAGGCAAGGGAGAGTAAATAACGAAATTTGGCAATTTGGTAATGAGACTAGAAGAAGAACAGCACGTGGGTAGGACATAGTGTCACACCCAAAAAGACAACAAACCAACGAAGCAACCATAATTGTTTGGTCCTTTTTTTTTTTTTCTTTTTGGCTTAAACGTTGTCTTTCCTTTTTGGCAAATAGTGGATTGCAGCCGAATATTACACTACCCAATATTCTTCTTTTAATCTCGTTAAAAAATCCACCATTCATAATTTCATATCATGCATATTATATATATATATATATATATTCATGTTAAAACTACTTCCTATATATGTGTAATGGCGTGGCGTTTTTTCTTCTTTCAGATTGGCAATTTATTGATCTAGACTTGGGTGTAGTTGGTACAATAAAGTTGCATTATAGACAAACAAAATTCCGATGTCATGATTAATTGTCTGATTGATGTATAGCTTATTAATTAGCTCTTTCATTAGTAGTATACTAATTTATAGCCTCATGGATAATGGTGAAGATAATAACATAACATAAAAAGAATCTCATTTCTTTTTTATTGATAAAAGGATATCATGTCTTTTTTTTTTTACTGCTTATTATGAGGATCACTCATTATCATAACTAAAATTGTTGGAGAATTAAAAGTAAGAAAATTTTGCTATAAAGTAAAGTAACTGTTGGAGAATTAAAATGATCACTAAACCAAAATTAGTAATGTTAGAAAGAAAATATTAGTAGATTATTTGTTGAATGAGGTGTCGCTATGTCTTTTAGGTACGGGTGAGTCCATGTGCTTATCCTGACAACGGTCCAAATAAACCGCCGGTTCACCTCGACCACATATTCAACTCCTTTTTATAATAGTTTTTTTTTTCTTCTTTTCTTTTCTGGCAAATTAAAATTCAAACATTAAAAAGGAACATTCATGAAAGATACATGGATAAAATTCCACATAAGAGTATACAGTATCATATAAGAGTAGAATACGACATTTGATTAGAGTACATAAAAATAGCTGCAAAGCGGATTTTGAAACTCTGGCCACACACTTTAATTATCATTAATCAATAACAAGCATTATCAGTAGCAGCAGGCTAGCAGCATACTACATGATAACGTTAATTAATGTAATTAAAATAAACTAATTAAATAATAATCATCGTCGTGTTTTTATTTAAGTTAATTTTCCATTTGTTTGCATTATCTTCCAACATTGAGAGGTTTCGTCACTATAAAAAGCACCACTCCCTCAAGCTTCTCTGCAACATTAGTCACAGAGAAACCCCAAAAACCTAAAAAGAGCTCCAAAGAGAGAAAGAGAGAGATGGAAGGCAAAGAAGAAGATGTTAGAGTCGGAGCTAACAAGTTTCCGGAGAGGCAACCCATCGGAACATCGGCTCAGAGTGACAAGGACTACAAGGAGCCACCACCTGCGCCTTTGTTCGAGCCAGGCGAGCTAGCTTCGTGGTCTTTCTGGAGAGCTGGAATCGCTGAGTTCATTGCTACGTTTTTGTTCCTTTACATCACTGTTTTGACTGTTATGGGTGTGAAGAGGTCACCTAGCATGTGTGCTTCCGTCGGTATCCAAGGTATCGCTTGGGCTTTCGGTGGTATGATCTTCGCTCTCGTCTACTGCACCGCCGGTATCTCCGGTAAGTCTTCTCGATTTCACTCTCCGATTTCACTTAATTAGAGCAAGTTTAGGCTTCACCCAGGAACAAATTAGGGTTTACAAACATATAAGTAGATCTCATTTAGAAGATTCGATCTGATTTGTGTATGTTATATTCAATTTCTCAGGTGGACACATCAACCCAGCGGTTACGTTCGGTTTGTTCTTAGCCAGGAAGCTTTCGCTTACACGAGCTGTGTACTACATAGTGATGCAGTGCTTAGGAGCTATCTGTGGAGCTGGTGTGGTTAAGGGTTTCCAGCCAAAGCAATACCAGGCTTTGGGAGGTGGAGCCAACACCATTGCTCCTGGCTACACCAAAGGAAGTGGTCTTGGTGCTGAGATTATTGGTACCTTTGTCCTTGTTTACACCGTCTTCTCTGCTACTGATGCCAAGAGAAACGCTCGTGACTCTCACGTTCCCGTATGTTTTTACAACTCAATCAATAAAAGGATGGGTTTTGGTTTTGTAACATCGGATCTAATTGGTTTTGGAAATTTTTGACAGATTCTTGCACCGCTCCCCATCGGATTCGCTGTGTTCTTGGTCCACTTAGCAACCATCCCCATCACCGGAACTGGAATCAACCCAGCAAGAAGTCTTGGAGCTGCTATCATCTTCAACAAGGACAACGCTTGGGACGACCACGTGAGTAGTTTTTCACTTCTCTCACCAAACTTACAGTCTATAGACTTTGATTAAATGGTTTACTGATTGATCTATTTGTAATTTCTTCTTCTTTCAGTGGGTCTTTTGGGTTGGACCATTCATTGGTGCTGCACTCGCTGCTCTGTACCACGTTATAGTCATCAGAGCCATCCCATTCAAGTCCAGAAGCTAAGCTGATTGTGTTATATTTATAATCTGGCTTTTCATCTTTAGTTTGCTTTTTCTTTTGTGAATCTACTACCTGTGTGTAAAGTGTGTTTGTATGTGTTGTTCATCTTCCTTTGCCTAATGGAGACTCTTATGTAAAACAAAGAAATTCCCCAGAAACATCTGTAATCTTTCTTCTCCACTTATCAAAGGATTTCTATAATTGGCACCTTCGGGCCATTTGTCTAGTAGAGACATATGATTATCTTGAATCCAAGTGGACCAAACATATTTAATGCATTACGTTACACTCTGCTACAAAAAGAAAAGTGCCATTACAAATAGAATCATGCCAAATGATATCGACAAAATTAGCTCAACTTCAAGAATATGACCCCTATCGATTAGAAAAACTACGAATCAACAAATCGTAGAGAACTTAATGAAAATTCAAAATTCATTTTATATATATATATATAAAACTTGGATTGTGAAACATCAGAGAGTTACACGATTTTTCTACGGATTACCAATAAGAGTTGGAACTGAGGAAAATAAAATCTGCCCAAATCGCGATCAGATCTCCAAACGATTTGACATCCAATACAAGTAAAACCATAGTTGATAAAGTTGTATTAAAATAAGATCTTATTAAATCAGATTGAGAGTTTGCTTACAAAATAATGAAATCAAATGTTACTGTCTGAATTACGAAAAAAAGAGAGTAATAATAATAAACGAACAGAACAAACGCACTTTGCAAAATTACCTCTATAGAACTATGCAGCCAAATCAATCAATCAACGACACGCGCCAAAAAGGCGAGTGCCACACTCTCTATTCAGACAGTAAATGATAGATGCGATTGCTTCACCTAATCTACCTAACTTGAAACGCCGTTACCGACCCCGTCGACGTTAGCTGTCTTCTTCTCCCGTAGCTCCGCCGCGATCCCCGTTAAATCCCGTTCGTGGACGTTAACCAAAAGACCGTACTTCATGAAAAGAGTTAACGACATCTTCTGTTCCACCTTATGCCCCGCTACCACCGTCAGACGGTGGCGGAGCAAAACCGCCGCCGCTATTGATTTCATTTGCAGATAAGCCAGATCCTTACCCAGACAGATCCTAGGGCCAGCATTGAACGCCACGAATTTAAACGGATCGTGATTGATAAATCTCCCACCGTCCGATTGCGAGATCCACCTCTCCGGTTTGAATTCCATACAATCTTCTCCCCAAGTCGATTTCATCCTCCCCGCCGAGTAGATCGAATACGTAACCGAAGAACCCGCCGGCACGAATGTCCCGTCCGGCAACACATCGTCCTTCACGGCGCGTTTTGAATCCTCCGGCACCGAAGGGTAAAGCCTCAGCGTCTCCGATAACGCCGCTTTTAGATAAACCAATCGATCAAGCTCCTCACACGACAACGGCTCGTCCGTCCATAATGCCACGTCATCGACACGTGTCTCGATCAGAACGGCGCAGATCTCGCGGAGGATTTTGTACTCTATGGTCGGGTGCTGCGTAATCAACCAAAAAAACCAGCTCAGCGCGACTGATGACGTGTCACGTCCAGCTAGGATGAAGTTGAGCGCCACGCGCTGGAGGATCTCGTCGGAGTAAGATTCCTTCTTTTTGATGAAACGCGACAAGAGGTCGTCGTGTTGGTTCCCGTCACTGTGCTGACTCATCAAATCTTGCTTACGTGTCGTAATAATCTCAGACAAATAATTATCTACCTGGACCAAGCTTCGGGTCAAGCTGACTTCTAAGCCGAGACGGAGCCATCTCTTGAACTTCCATAAAATCTCCGGCAATATAAACCTTTGTAGTGAAGCCTCCGTGGCTCGATCGAAAGCCACCGCGAATGTGTTCACCGGAAGACCCGGTGCGCAAGTCCTCGGATCTTTTCCGAAAGTCAAGCCGCATATGTTATCAAACGTAAGCCGAAGAAGCAAATCTTGAAGATCAATCGGCTCAGAGCCAAGCCGAGACGTTTCGAGAATAGGTAAAAACCGAAGCTTGATCGCTCGGTTAACCCAACGAGCCATGGCTTGACGGAGAGTCCTCGTGGTGAACTCCAAGGCGGCGGTCTTACGTTGGAAAAGCCACGTGTCACCGTCGGAGTTGAAGATTCCTTGACCGAGAAGATCATGGAAAACGGCTTGCCACGTTGGTCCTTTAGGGTAGTTATCAAACCGGTTCTTGAGAATATGCTCGAGGTTTCTTGGATCGCAAGTGACCGTCACGAGACCTTGTTTCTTGGCTAGAAACGGAATGGCGCAGATGCATGTCTGATACGTACCGGAGCAAGCACGGAGGTTGTCGGAGATCCAGTCGTGCATTCGCTCACAGTTCTCTATGAGACCAGGGAGACTACCCAATATAGGCCAAACACGTGGACCTTTAAGACAACGAGATATGAATGTGAGCCATAACAAATACGCCGTGATGGCTGTAAGAATCATTAGAGCAGTGGATATATCCATGATTTTCCGGGAAAATGTTTTGTGATTCCTTTTCCCTCAGAGAAAAAACGTTATGGCACAAAAGTTGAGAAGTTGATGGAAATAGAGACGGCCCAGGTGGTGAAAAAGATAAGAAAATTTCCCAAAAGAGTGATGAAGTTTGAAGAGAGAGAGAGAGATAGAGAGAATGGTTATATAAGAGATGAATGAAAGAACACAAGAGAGAAGATTTATAGAAAGAGCAATTATGAAAGACAGACTGTGTTTTTTTTCTTTCCCTACAATGGATTTTTCTCTGTAGATCTCTATTTCTCTATATGATTTTATCTCTCTAGATCTCTCATAAACTAGAGGAGTGAAGAGCTTTAGGGTATGTGAAGCATGAGATGGTATGCACTACCATTAATGTTCCTGCTCTAGGCTGGTAGCTAGGTGGTTGGAGACTTTATATATTAATCTCAATATATAGAGAAGAAGAAAAATAAGTGTTTGAACGGTAAATCTTCAAGAGCATTAAAAACGTTTAGTTGAGGAGCCTAAGGAGAAGAGGAAGACAGAGAGAGATCTATGACTAAATGACCCACAGTTTTTCAATGTCCGAGCATGAACCATTTATACAATTGATTTCAAAACCCACAAAAAAGAGAGATCAAATTTTAAAATATTATGTATTAGAAATTCGTGTAAAAGAAGTCACAAAGTAAGCATGGGATGTTGCCTCATCGTTTTATCTTATTCTCGTGGCTATTAATTGCATACTATATGTTTTGAATATCTTAATTAGGGTTTTGTATGTCGGTTCAAGGGAGATGATGGCTTATAGACGATTATTTACTTATTAGTCATAGGCTACTGTATAACGGCAAAATGACAGTGTGATTTCGCTATTCTGCGGGTCTCTTGTCTTTTATCTCAAAAAGTTATTTATGTTCGGTTATTTTATATTTCTATCAATATTAAAAAAATGAAAACTCAATGTCATTTCAACTTTTCACGTTCAAGTTAAACTGTTTTATTTAACTACCATAATAACTAGTATTACTATATCACGTTATTTCGTTGATTTTTAATAATTTTTTCAAAAATTATGATACGCTTTGACAAGTGTACGTGCGTGTATATAATTATAGAACCCTATTTTGTGGTATAG
This sequence comes from Camelina sativa, assembly GCF_000633955.1. NCBI lineage: Eukaryota > Viridiplantae > Streptophyta > Magnoliopsida > Brassicales > Brassicaceae > Camelina > Camelina sativa. The sequence goes on from NC_025690.1 coordinate 25,348,629, forward strand.
AGTGTAGGTAGGAGTAATTAATTAGGGCTTAGATTTGATATTGTTAGGGTATGGGTGAACAAACTCACCAATGATAGTTTTGCTCAACTACACAACTTATATAGGTTGCTTATGGGTTTGGTGACTTCTGTCAATATAATTTCAAAAAGCTTATAAAGCATTCAAAGCTCACAATTATATAATAATGTGTCCCCTTCTTAATGCATGATCACTGATAAATTAATTAATGTAAGAGCCAATACAAAAACTGTATACGAGAAAACCCGTGATGTGTATATGGGCTGCGATCAACACACAGTTTTAATTCTACATTTTGACGACTCGAGGATTGGAAAACTAACTACATTAAAGAAACTATCAGAGAATTAGTTAAAACTAGACATATATATCCCTTCTGAGGATAACTGTAATTTGTGAAGGAAGATAAAAAATTGTTTTTGACTTTTTTCCATCAAAAGCATGAATGAATGCATTGACCCACGAAAGTCAACTTCCGAATTTTTTTAACCAAGAACTGCAGAATATGCGGTTCGAACTTCAATACGTCGAAAATGTGTAGACTGAATCCATAATTATTTTCCATTACAGCTGTATGAAACAAGGTGAGCTTTTAATGAACTTGAGTGACAGTTGGTTTTCAGTTGATTTTTTTTTTTTCTTTTGCTAAGTTTTTTTTGTCTACGACTCGTTTGTTTTTGCAAAATATGAGTTTTTAACATATGTTCGTGTAATTTTGTGGTTAACTATGCAACATTTAAGTTGAAACTTTAGAGAAAGGACAAATCGACAGAGAATATAAGTTATCTAATTAGGTTACCTTCCCATCAACGGCAAAGAAAACATACTTTTATAGACCGCATAAATAATAATATTTTTGCTTACAATTAATTATCAGATTTAAGATATGAATCTGACAGTTACGTACGGGGAAGTTACATAAGTAATAAACAATAAAATAGTTAGATTAGGTTAGGTATTAATATCAAGTACTCCCATGCACTATTTGATTTCTTTTTTACATGAAGGAATTCTTGATAGTTGATAGTTATAATTTTTTTTTTTTGTGTGTTTTGGAATAAATGCTATGATGACTTAATATGACTAGAAAATATTTTCGAAATGGCACATTAATGGTAATGAGTTTTTAACTTTTTATGGTTACCAGAGTCTTAGAAACAAACTTAACCTATCAAGTAAAGTAATAACACAATAGAAATCATTAGATTTCGTGGGTTGTCCCACATGAAACTGGTCATTTAGGTGAAACAAATTGGTCACTTAACTTGTCTCATTTTGCATTTAAGACCATATACAGGATTTTTCTATAAAAAATACTAAAAAACCATATTGAAAAGTAGCTAAAATAATGAATGAATCATTATGATAGTTAGTTACCCCGTCACTTTATCCACATGGTAATTAATACTAGTAATCCAGACAACACTCAACCACTCTGATCTCTGGAGGCTAAACAGTTCATACACACATCATCACATGCTTACTTAATTATCTTTCATTATTGGTTGATTCGTTTATTACCGAAACTATACGAACGACGGATTTTTATTTTGGACTACTGTGTGACGCTAACGCATGATAAAGCCTGGTTTTGTATCCGCGTAACATGGTTTTTTTTGTCTGTGATTTCAGCATTTTTACCATTTTTATGAAATGGCAATTTATATTTCTTTACTTGTGTACGATTCCGTCAGTTCTGCTGCAAATCAGAACGTCTGTGCAATAAATATTTCCCCTATTATAGTCATCATATAATGGAACTATGGAAGTGAATAGAAATAGACAATTACCAAAACAAAAACAAAAAAATCATAAAAGTGTGTATATATTTCCAGTTTCCACACTATCACAAGCGCTTGACACCTAAAGAGAAAGCTTTGTATTGTAAAAAGGCATTTGGATCTCCATTCTAATGATACAAGATAATGAAGCAACATAGGCTCTTTAGAAAGCAAAATGCTTTTGACAATCAGGCACACATATGGGAACTCAATACCAAGTCTTGTAGTTACCTATGAAGCTCTTGTGAGATACAAATGGTAAATTGGCCTTTTTGTCTCTTTCAGTTTATCATACTTTAGATCTCACTGGACGGGCCACTCCTTACGAGAGAAGCTTGTGGGTTACTTCTCACGATCATATCTTTCAAGCGAGAGAGAGGTTCGAGTAGGCTGCTCAGCTTCTGTGTGGGAACAAAATATTCAAGCGTTAATTGTCAATGAATGGCCTTTTGTTGGTTACCACTAGTAAAACATTATGATTCTGACAGAAGTTTTTTCGTTTATAGATGATTAACTACCTCACTACTGATGCTTGATTGCCACTTGAGTTGCAAAACCTGCCACCTCTCTTGTTGCCAGCGTTGACCAAGAACTACGAGTCCTGTGACCGCAGCGGCAAAGAATAAGGACCATATCGCATTTGCTTCTCTTGTGCCTGAATAGATAGATATAGCTCTCCTTCTCCACCAAGCTTCACAAGGAAGTTTGTCTGCTGATCTTTTGGCATCATCCTTTTCGGCATCAGAATGGAGATCTAAGTTTCCTTCTGCATAATCATTCGCCTCGGCATCAAGTAACCCGTGTTCGTACATGGCTGATTCACTTCCGACTGACTCCATGTGTCTAGACGAGCCAAGAGCAGATTCACCATAGATACTCTGTTGGTTGTCTCCAGCTTCATAATGAAACTGATCAGACAATCCCTGACCTCGCAGCAACAAGTCTTGGCCATCCTTTCCTTGCTCCTCCTCGAATAAATGTTCATCAATAGGTAAATTCTCATGCTCGCTAGGTGGGAATACGAAGTGTTCAGACATGTACAGATCACGTGAAGTCTCTGCTCCATAGTAAGCATCGTACTTGCGAACATCTCTTGACCCAACGTTAAACGGACCAGGAAAAGCAGCGTAAGCTGATGAAGTAAGGGAGACGACTTCCCATTCATTGCCACGAGGAGGATGCTCCTCATGATCCTCTTTGTTAGCCATCCTCAACCAAAAGAATCTCCAATGACCCAATAAAACTGAAAAAAAAAAAAAAAAAAACCCTTTTTTCGGTTAATAGCCACAAAACAAACATAGATTCTCTAACACATCTTCAATTGCAAAATCAGTAATGCAGACAACCTAAATACACGAGCAATTCTGGTTTCTAATAGAATTCAGAGTATCTTCAACAAGGATTTGAATTTGGGAACCAATCGATGTAAGAAAACATCAGAATCAGAACCAGACACCAAACCAATTCAATTCCTTGACTACTTTCGTCAATCAATCTATAAGATACAAAATCATCTCTTTACACAACTAGCTTATCACAGAACTCGAATCGAGGTATTACTAAAACCTAAGTGGACAAAATCAAACAACAATTGAGAAAGGAGAAAGCAATAATGGTTAATCAGGAAATATACCTATGAAGAGACGATACGAATAGGAAGGAAGGGGATCCGGGAGAGAGATTGATGATGAGATTTCTCTATCTTCCCAGAAGAGAGACTTGAGAATCTCTGGGAAGAGATCAGCAATTATTTTGATACCGGCGATACCGGTTCTTAGGTCGGCTGAATTGACGGTGCGACCGGCTGCAGGAGGTAATCGATTGGGTACGTCACCGATAATAACAGGTCTCTTTACATATATATATATATGCGTGTGGATTGACGCAAACGCAACGCAACGCGAAAAAATATGCGATTTTTATAAAAACGTCATAAACACGTGGCTTATTGTGATTGGCTCTGGGGAGTGTGAGTAAAACAAAACATTCGTCGTCTTTAAACAACAGATGTGTGGCAGCTGCTTGAATTGAAACTAGTGTTGGAGAAAGAGAAAGAGGAGAATGGGAGATCTCTATGCTTTGGACTTCGATGGAGTTCTCTGTGATAGTTGTGGTGAAAGCTCTCTATCTGCTGTTAAGGTTCTTTAATAATCATATCAAATCTACTCTCTTAGCTTTTCATCTCTGAAACTCGTGTGGATTATTTTAGAAACATCTGATTCTGATTTTGAAAAATTGGAACTTTAGTTATTGTTTGAGCAGCATCCCCGTTGATATGTTCCGTGTTGTTTATATATATAGGCTGCGAAAGTGAGATGGCCTGCTTTGTTCCAAGGAGTTGATTCCGCTTTAGAGGAATGGATCGTCGATCAGATGCATACTGTAAATTACTTTTTCCCTTATCGTAGAGTATTGTTGGTATCTGATTTAGTTTAAATTAAGATTCTTTTCTAGCTCAGTTCAAGAGTTGGTGTTTGTTAGGTGAGACCTGTGGTGGAAACTGGCTATGAGAATCTTCTACTTGTTAGGCTGTTATTGGAGACGAAGATACCCTCTATTCGAAAGTCTACAGTGAGTGAATCAGAACTGTCTTCATTGAACTTAGCTTGGATTAAGAGATTAGATTTGTATTGTAGATGATGCATTGCACTTGTTTATTAAGGTTGCTGAGGGGTTGACTGTTGATGGGATATTGGAGAGCTGGGCAAAGATTAAGCCTGTAATCATGGAAGCTTGGGATGAAGATAAAGATGCTTTGATCGATTTGTTTGGCAAAGTTAGAGACGATTGGATGAACGAGGACTTGACAACTTGGATCGGTGCCAATAGGTAATAATATGTCTTCAACATCAAATCCTACTAGACAACACAAGTTTGAGACAGTACAAACAGTAAAGTTTCATATTTTCTTGCACATTTACCCTCCATCATAGCTTTGACAAATAGTCTACTATATATATGCAGATTCTATCCAGGAGTTTCAGATGCACTCAAATTTGCCAGTTCAAAGATTTACATTGTGACCACAAAACAGGTGCAGTAGTAATGATTCCATTCCAATTCAAACAGTCTCTCGTCTGTCGCTATCATGAGCTGAACTTTTAAAAGTATGGATGGGAAAAATTGCAGGGCCGCTTTGCAGAAGCATTACTGCGTGAAATAGCAGGTGTGATCATACCATCGGAAAGGATTTATGCTTTGGGTTCAGGGTCAGTATCATTATGAGGTCCATTAAATAAACGTTGATCTTGTTTCTTATCCAGATTTTACCCTTAAGCTAGCTTTTCTTTTTTTCTTTTTCTGTTTGATATCTTAACAGGCCAAAGGTGGAAGTGCTAAAGCTTCTTCAAAATAAACCAGAACATCAGGGCTTGATGCTGCAGTAACTTCCATTACATATACCTATCACTAATTCTTCTGTCTACATGACTTGGTGGTAATAGTAACCATTACTTTACAATCCTATGGATTGTTTTGATTTGGCCAGCTTCGTGGAAGACAGACTTGCAACGCTGAAGAATGTCATCAAAGAGCCTGAATTAGACAAATGGAATTTATACCTAGGTGGACTCTTCCCTCTCCCATACCATCTCTTCTGATTCTCCTAACTGGTTTTCTAACAAGAAAAACTTACCTCCAAAACAGGAAACTGGGGTTACAACACTGAGAGAGAGAGAGCAGAAGCAGCAAGCATTCCCAGGATTCAGGTTATTGAGCTCTCCACATTTAGCAATAAGCTTAAATGAGTGCATACTCATCGGGGTGAAAAAAAAGCTTTCCTTTTTTATTGTATTCTACGGTTTTCAAGGGAAATTTATAAACCAAACTTGTTAAAGAAATTTCTAGTAAGATTCAGTAAAAGAGTTGAACTTTCAGTACTAGCCAAGATAAAAAGCTTTATGTGACCACCTATAATTCATCCTTGGTAAGATCATTATTGTTACTATCACCACCTTCATCATCATCTTTCCTTCCATCCGCTTGAAGTTTGTCGACAACATCTTCAAGTGGAGGATCTCCAGGTCTTCTAAACTCTTGCTTCCCTATCTTAACCTCGTAAGCTTCTTCTTGGCTTAGCACGAACTCCGTTAGCTAAATGAAAATTCACCAAGAAAGAGATTGATCGTGATGTTATATAAATCCAGACTAATCTACTAAACAAAGTTTCAGCATTTGGATGGCGCATTTACCTCAGTCACTAGCTTCCCATTTTGCATGTTGAACATCAGGGTGCTTCGATCTACAGCCATGAATCTGACTCCTATCCCTCCTGTTCTCAAAACTTTTGTCCATTTCATAGCAATATCAATCACCATATCCTGAGATTGAATCAAAATATTAAACAAATCATGATTCAGAGAAATTATGAACAGTAAGTATTTCGTCTGAGACTTACATAATTTTTTTTTTTTTTTTTTTTAACAAAATAGACTTACATAACTTAAGGACCCAAATTCACGAATCAATTTGGGATTTTTTTTTTTGTTTTACCTTGGTACGGGGGACGCCTAACCGGAGCTTGACGAATCCGACGACCGGTCCAAAGGTCCGTTTAGCCATCTCCTCTTGGATCTGATCGAATCCCAATTTCGAAAAATCTGGAGGCGGATCAAACTCCGGCGTGGTAGCTTGCTTCCCCCACTCTTTCCATGAATCGTCTTCTTCATTGTCTTCAACGTCGTCTAGATCGTCGGAGATCTCGATCCGTCGCTTTCCTGCCTCGGCGATCTGGACGAATCCGGAGAAACTCGAGATGAGAAGAAGAAGGAGGCCAAAAAGTGGAATCAGATAAGAAGAAGAACGAGCGATCATCTTCATGGTTAACAACAACAACTTGTACAGATACTTTCGATTCCAGGAATCAGATACAGCAGACGAAGTAAGCCGGCATTTCTAAAATCAGTAAGCTTTTTTACAAATCTCTCAAAGACTCCAACCATAATACTGTAATGTGATTTATTTTATTTTTGCTTGTTTTGTGGGAAAATTATTTAAACGACATCAAAACTGAACTCGTTCAAAATATCAAAAACTGTGCGCCGTTTTAATCTCTTATAAAAGAACTGCGTGCCGAAATTAATATTGACGTAAAGATGAAAACGACACAAGCTGTACCATAAATAAAACAGAGTAATTTATCTCTAAAGGTCTAATCTATAGCTAGACAAGAGGTAAAAATAATGAAGTAAAAATCAAAACTGGAACCAAATACACTGAATGGTTGATGATTTGGGTAGAATCAAGGATTCTCACAAATTCAATTAACAATCTCTCTCAAAAACTAGATTTAAAGCTTGAATTGAAAAAGAATTGAAATCTCTTAAAGAACAAGGTAGATTTTTCTCTCATAAACAATTTAAGAACTAGAGTTTTTTGTATTGATTTTTGGATGCTTTGCATAGAGGACAAATCTCTCTATTTATATGAAATATTTAGATTACAAGATAAGTAAAACTTTCTTAAATCAAGTGCTAAAAAAAACAAACATTAGCCTAATTTTGATTTTCAGGTTTGTTTTTTTTTTTTTTTTTTATATTACCCAATTACAGAAAAAAGAAATGTAAAATTTACATGGAAAAATAAAAATAAAAAAAAAGTAAGCAATCCCATTTGGTAAGTTATGGGAAAACGACACGTGTATGATCGTGATTAGTGGGAAGAAGGGTACTTAGTTTGTAATAAAAAGTGAAAACCGAGGTTAAACCTCGTGGAAACGCATTTTCCGTGTTCCAACTGTATCGAGAGGATTGGGACCCACATTCGAAAATAAAATAAAGCGAAAACCACATTAATAAAAAAATAGTAATAGCCACGTGGACATAAAAACCGTACCCGAATATCCAATCCGGAATTCGGCCCGAAAAGCCGGATTCGACTTGGGTATGAGTTTGCCTATAAAACTTTATTGGGTTCTATTTTCTAATACCCGTGGGTTCGGGTTAGGGTCGGATAATATCCGGTACCCATTTGGGTACCCATTAAACCCGAACATATAAACATATTTATAATATTTATCATTAATATAATGCAATTATCCCAAAATTATGATTATAATCATTTAGTTTTATACCTAAATATCAAAAATAATCAAAATATCTAAAATATTTTGTTATGTAAGTCAAAATTTAACTAAATTTATTTAAATTTAATTATATTTTTCGGGTACCCGGTAGTTCGGGTACTAATCGGGTTCTAAAATTTGTAACCTAAACTGATACGAACCCGATAGTACCCAAACCGAACTGAACCCATATATCTAAAAATATCCAATCGGTTCTATTTTTGTAAACCCGTTTATCCGAACCCGAACGGATAATACTCGAACCCGAACGGATTACCCGAATACCCAACCCTATGAGTCTCAACCTTCTCCCCGAAAAAAAAAAAAGGAAAAAAAGAAAAGAAAAGGGAAGTAACGAAAGCCAGCTAGGGTTTGACTGCGAGAAATTTCTGATCTGCGTGAATTTCTCGAGAGAGAGAGAGAGAGAGAAAGAAAGGAATCGATCATCGATTCCGTGGATATCGTTTCCCTCCCCTTTTTTTTTTTTAATTTTTATTTTCGTATTATTAATCTCAATCTCCTCTCTAAGGGATCTGAGTTTATACCGTTGCATCCCGCATCTTCCGTTTCAGATTTACCCCAAATTCGATGCAAATCTAGAAGATAGAGAGAGAGAGAGAGAGGTGTGTGTGCGCGCAACAACGACGACTCAGTGTCTCTCCCCCCCACCCCCTCTCTTGTGTGTAAAATTCGAAAGTTCTATTTGAGGAACCTTTTTTATCTTTGCCGAGAGGGTGGGCGCTTCCTGTCCGATTTTTTGCTTTTTTATTTTTATTTTTTTTGGAGGGATTTATTGGGTAAGGTTTTTTGAAAACCTTTTTTGTCTTCTTCTTCTTCGAGTGTTTCAGTTGAATCTGGGTTTAATTGTTTCGAGTGTATCGACTGTTAGATTCATCCACGAAATTGTATGCAATCTGGAGCCAGTGGCGGAGGACCCGCTCGTAATCCGGGCATGGGTCCAGCTGGTCGGACTGCCTCCACCACATCCGCTGCCTCTCCTTCTTCTTCTTCTTCATCTGTCCAGCAACAACAACAACAGCAGCAGCAGCAGCAGCAACAGCAGCTGGCTTCTAGGCAGGTAATGGATTCTTAAACTTTTGAAGTCTGTGTGTTGAGGTTTGTTTTGTTAGTAGTACTAACTAGTAGGGATCAAATGCTTTTTTTGCATTTGCCAGTGTTCGTGTCTCTTCAACTTGCGGTTATTCAATTTTTTGTAAAGTAACCAGTTTCTTTATATTGAAGCTCTTGTTGGTAGTATATTGTGTAATGGTAGCCTCTCAGGTTACCTGTATTGTTCATTTACTGAATCGTGGAGTCTGTTTCACTTGATTGTTACTAATAATGATTGTGTTTCTAATGTGGCAGCAGCAGCAGCAGCTGAGAAACTCAGACGCAAATGAAAACATGTTTGCATATCATCCTGGTGGGGCTCAGGGAATGGTGGGAGGTGCCAACTTTGCTTCGTCTACTGGCTCTATGCAAATGCCTCAGCAGTCTAGGAAGTTCTTTGAGTCTTCTCAACAACAACAACAACAACAGCAGGGTTCTTCCCAAGAGGGCCAGCAAAGTTTAAATCCTATGCAGCAAGCGTATTATCAGTTTGCTATGGCTCAGCAACAAAAAGCACATCACCAAGCTAGGATGGGAATGATGGGTTCATCAAGTGTGAGAAAGGATCAAGATGCACGGATGGGAATGTTGAATATGCAAGACTTGAATCCCATGCAGGCTTCTACTCAGCCCCAGGCCTCCTCGTCTAAGCCATCCAGCGACCAGTTTTCTCGCGGTGAAAGGCAGATGGAATCAGGTTCTCAGCAACGGAACGAAACAAAATCTCATCCCCAGCAGCAGGTGGGTACTGGACAACTAGCGCCTGGAAATATGACTAGGCCAATGCAGGCACCACCGGCTCAACAGGTTGTCAATAACATGTCAAACAACCAGCTCGCATTTACACAACAGTGGCAGGCAATGCAGGCATGGGCGCGTGAGCGTAATATCGATCTCTCACATCCTGCCAACGCCAGCCAAATGAATCACATCCTTCAGACAAGAATGGCTGCCT
>NC_025690.1:25358762-25360643 GCF_000633955.1 Camelina sativa
GCAGCAGCAGCTGAGAAACTCAGACGCAAATGAAAACATGTTTGCATATCATCCTGGTGGGGCTCAGGGAATGGTGGGAGGTGCCAACTTTGCTTCGTCTACTGGCTCTATGCAAATGCCTCAGCAGTCTAGGAAGTTCTTTGAGTCTTCTCAACAACAACAACAACAACAGCAGGGTTCTTCCCAAGAGGGCCAGCAAAGTTTAAATCCTATGCAGCAAGCGTATTATCAGTTTGCTATGGCTCAGCAACAAAAAGCACATCACCAAGCTAGGATGGGAATGATGGGTTCATCAAGTGTGAGAAAGGATCAAGATGCACGGATGGGAATGTTGAATATGCAAGACTTGAATCCCATGCAGGCTTCTACTCAGCCCCAGGCCTCCTCGTCTAAGCCATCCAGCGACCAGTTTTCTCGCGGTGAAAGGCAGATGGAATCAGGTTCTCAGCAACGGAACGAAACAAAATCTCATCCCCAGCAGCAGGTGGGTACTGGACAACTAGCGCCTGGAAATATGACTAGGCCAATGCAGGCACCACCGGCTCAACAGGTTGTCAATAACATGTCAAACAACCAGCTCGCATTTACACAACAGTGGCAGGCAATGCAGGCATGGGCGCGTGAGCGTAATATCGATCTCTCACATCCTGCCAACGCCAGCCAAATGAATCACATCCTTCAGACAAGAATGGCTGCCTTCCAGAAAGCTAATGAAGGCAATGTGGCTTCACAGTCACCATCTATTTCAATCTCTAGCCAGCCGGCTTCATCTTCTGTTGTTCCAGGTGAGAACTCACCGCGTACCAACTCTGCTAGTGACGTCTCTGGGCAGTCAGGATCAGCGAAGGCCAGACATGCCATATCTACTGGCTCATTTGCCTCTACTTCCAGTCCCAGAATGGTCAACCCTGCTATGAATCCCTTCTCCGGCCAAGGGAGAGATAATCCGATGTATCCTCGACATTTAGTTCAGCCTACAAATGGGATGCCCTCAGGAAATTCCCTGCAGACGTCTGCAAATGAGACTCCTGTTTTGGATCAGAATGCGTCTACAAAAAATAGTTTAGGTCCTGCTGAACATTTACAAATGCAGCAGCCTAGGCAACTGAATGCACCGACTCCAAATTTACTAGCTCCATCTGATTCTGGTCCACTCAGTGACTCGTCCCTTCAAACTGGACAGGGGACCCAACAAACACCGCAGCGATCAGGATTTACCAAACAACAACTCCATGTTCTCAAAGCCCAGATACTGGCATTTAGACGTTTGAAGGTTTCCAGCTCTGTCATTTTCCTTCTTTCTTCTTTTTTAACGAATGTTTTGCTGGCGATGTATCACCGCCTACATATAATGTTTCTGCAAGTCAGGTTGATTGTTCTTTGTTTTTTTTTTTGCTTTTTACTTTACAGAAAGGGGAAGGTTCTTTGCCTCCGGAGCTTCTTAAAGCTATTGCTCCACCACCGCTTGAACTGCAGATACAGAGGCAGATATCTCCTGTGAGAGGACAAGTTCAGGATAGATCTTCAGACAAAACTGGAGAAGACCAAGCAAGGTCGTTAGAGTGTGGAAAAGAGTCTCAGGCTGCTGCTTCTTCAAATGGACCGATTATTTCTAAAGAGGAAGTTAATGTTGCAGATACAGAAGTAGCTTTGACGACAGGCCACAGCCAATTATTTCAAAATCTGGAAAAAGAAGCTACTTCTACTGATGTGGTTACTAAAGAGGAGCAACAAACTGATGTATTCCCTGTTAAATCTGACCAAGGAGCAGATGCTAGTAATAATCCTAGAAGTGATCCTACAGCTGATAAGGGAAAGGCTGTTGCATGTGATGGAGGCCAACCTAACGCTCCTCCACAAGAAAATTCTCCCCAGCAGCCT